>NC_141894.1:33654992-33713534 GCF_030686135.1 Camelina sativa | reverse complement strand
CTCTTTTCCTCCTCTCAAAAACGGCTAAAATCGGCCATAAGACGACAAAAACCCTTTTTATATTCGATTCCAGGGTTCCCCTAACCTCAAAACGCAACGTTTAACTTACTCGCTTCGCAACCAAACCCGCCTTGTATCGATCGATGCGCACCTCCCAAACCGGAGTTCTGATTCACAGATATTACATTCTCCCCCACTAAAAAGGATTCATCCTCGAATCTCGGAACACCGTCCCTCCACCAAGGACCTCCGTGCAACCGTCACCACGGCCCACACATTCTCCGACCGGACTGAACACCGTCAGTCAAGGTCTTTCGTGCAACCATCGCAACAGCACTCACATCTACGTGACCCAATGGTCCACCTAACCCTAACCCCACTGGTCAGCAAAACCCAAAAAACGAGATCACTCCCGATCTCCAAGGTCTACATCCAGTCACTATGCTCATAACCACGTTCTAGACATTGTTTGCTCTCTCACTCATACATTCTCAGGTCACAACCTTCGAACTGCACTGCCTGCACTCTCAGACCGTCGTTCTCGAGCCATACCGTCTCACTCTCGGATCGTTACCCTCGAGATCTCGGTACCAGGGGAATTACTCATCCCCTCCGGAGAACTAATCATCTCCTAGGAGAACGAATCATCTCCTATGCCGCTCTCAGGGTCGCAACCCATCAAGCCCGCGGTGCATCAACTTAACTAATCATCCCCTGAGGAGAACTAATCATCTCCCTAGAAGAACTAATCATCTCTTCCGGAGAACTAATCATCACCCTAGGAGAACTAATCATCTTCTCATGAGCAAACAAGTCCTAACGTCTATAAGCATCTCTCGACCGGAACAACCTCCCGTTGTTCGCGTAAAACATCGCAATGTCTTACCAACCACCATATTCCCCTTACCGGAATATCACCACCACCATGACCACTCTTCAGGCCAACTCTAAAACATCTCAACCATTTGTGTGTTTACACACGCCCTTTCCAAAAATAGACAAGTTCTAAACTATTCATAGAACTCTCTATTTGTTTGCAACCGCACTTTCCATAAATAGGTAAGCTTTAACTATTCATAAAACTTCCCATTTTTAGAATCCGCATATTCTCTTAGCACCGTGACATCACCAATCAAAAAATCCTTGAGAACTGATCATTTCATCTGTGACTACTCTTCAGGTCATCCACTAAACATTCCCGCCACTTTGGCATTTCACATCCCCTTTCCAAAAATAAACAAGTCCTAACTATTCATAGAACTTTTCATTTTTAGAAACTGTCTATTTATGGAAACTTTCCATTTTTATAATTTCATAAACATTCAACCATTACGCATTAAGATTCCATAAGAACTAAACATCTTATTAAATCCTCAAGTGCAACAAACGTTTACAACTCCAAAACGAAAGAAAAAACTTAACAAAACCAATCAAAACAGCAAAAAATCTAAACTCCGGGATTAGTGCTCGGCCCTTCCTTCGGCTGCACCACTCCCACTGTCAGCTGCTGCAACCTCGGACACAGAGACATGATATGTCCAGCATCCTTGCATTAGAAGCACACTCGAATGTTCCCTTGCGTCCCGCTGCTCTTGGGACAGCTTGCCAACCTATGATCCATGCTCCTGCACCCGTAGCATCCCTGACCGCCTTGGTTTGTCACCGACGTCTCCTCCCACTTCCTCTTATGCCTTTGCTCCGACTTGATACCCTTGCTCGGAATGCTCGGCTCTAATGTCTCCTCTGTCCGAACTGTTGGGCTAACCACCACGATCTGCTCCCTTAGGTCTTCCTCGATCTTAGCTGCAGTCTCCACTAGCTCCGCCCTCGTGGCATAACTCCTCCCTCTGCAATGGACCCTTAAGTCTTTCCGAAGCGCCCTCATGAACCTCCTGATCTAAGCATCCTCAGACTCCATCGCCCGACCCTCGTACATCAAAAGTCGACTGAACTCTGACGTCCAGCTTCCGCACTGACCGAGTCCCCTGAGATAACTGCAGGAACTGCACCTCCAACCGGTCTAATGCCTCTCTAGGAAAATATTTGCGGTTGAACTCCTCCATAAAGTCAGCCCAAGACATCTCCCTCTGCACCGTCCTAGCAGCCACTCACCACAACTGAGCATCACCGATCAGGTTGTGGACCCCTATGTCCATCCAAAACTCATGAGTACATCTGAGAGACTAGAAGTTACGTTCCACTCTCGTCCTCCACGCATTTGCAACGGTAGTGTCAGAACCACCCGAAAACCGCTCAGTATCAATGTTACACATCTCCCACAACATAGACACATAACGAAAATGAGCTCCCACATCCGCAACCACTGGCTGCTGCTCCTCCGCCATCACTACGGCACTACCTGAGCCTGAGCCGGTGCCACTGCCAGCAACCTCTCCAACACCCCGTGCTAACAAGTCCGCAAGATCAACGCCTCCTCCAGGGACTCCACCTCCTGGGACTCCCACACCTGGAACCCTGGCATCTCCAGCCACTCGGCACCGACACCGCCCACACCGACCCCCTCGGCGGCTACGGTCCTATAAGCACCACCACTGGCCACACTCGTGGATCCCTCCTGGAAGACTTGCGACTCGCCAACGCCCTTAGTTATCACACTCTGGTCCACGGTGTCACTAACCACTAGGCCTCTGCCTTTATCATGACCACGCCTGCGTTTACGACCCCCGTCCACGTCCACACCAGCAACAACAACACCTCTAACCATCTGCACTACCCAGAACAAAAGGCTAAGCACAAATTTTAAAAACGCACACAAAGCACACATCTTACCGTGGAATCTCATTGAAGGCTCAAAGAGGATGATAATAGGACTCCATACCACAAACAAATTGACTAACTACTCATAATCAATTTCTATTCACGACATCATGCATCAAGCAACAAGAAAATAATCCAACCAATTAAATTTTTAACCCGCGCTCTAAACCATCCACTTAACCATCCAAACTGAAACAACCCGACCCGTTTTTTTTTAAATAGTAATAACATAATTAAATACCTCATAATATTTAATTACAACCCAACCAACAAACCAACAACATAACATAACCAACCAACCATAATACCAATAACATGCACAGCGGAAAACATATAACAATAATCACCAATACAATATCCTTCCTAACCATTCTATCCACCAACCTAACATAACCCTATCAAAATCCAAGGTTCCAACATAAACAATATAACCAACAACACACAAACGAGACCCTAGATCATCCTCCTCCTCATCGCCATGATTCCACGTCACATACCTGCACACCACAAACAACAATTGAGATATATAAGTATTATCATAAATACTTAGTGAGACAATCCTCTTCGCTCCTAGATATCATGGCATTGACCAATGCTCCTAGGTCAAATCGCACCGTCCTCCGCATTTGCATCGACCGATGCACATGCCGAGCATCATCTTCTCTGAAGCTCCTTGCCGGATCTCCGTTCCTAAACCACCAAAAACACGTTCCAATTCCACAAAGAGGCTTCCCAAAGCCTCAGAGGACACATAAACACTCCAACAAACCAAGAAATCACCCATATAACACATAAACACAAAGATCAGAGAAATCTCAAGCTTAGATAAGCCATGGGGTCATGCACTCACCTTTGCCAAGAAGATGCAGACTTTTAAATCAATGAAAACACCCTCCTAGCAAGCTCCTAACACGAACCCAGCTACAGATCTCACCAAGAACAACAATAAAATTTCCAAAATCCTCAACAACGACTTCCTCTCTTTTCCTCTTCTCAAAATGGCTAAAATCGGCTATAAGACGACAAAAATCCTTTTTATATTTGATTCCAGGATTTCCCTAACCCCAAAACGCAACGTTTAACTTACTCGCTTCGCGACCAAACCGGCCTTGAATCGACCAATGCACATAGTGCATCGACTGATGCACCTCCCAAACCGGGATTCCGGTTCGCGGATGTTACAACATCAATGATCACTAATCCCAATGAAGATTTGTTTAAAAAGACGCATGAGCATATTTCATTATTAACATACTCTTTCTTCAATAGATATTCGCTTAAGAGATTATTATACCACATGTGCCTAGATTGTTTTAATCCGTAAAGTGATCGCTGTAAAATGATTGCACATATATCATAAGACTTTGAGTCTACTGCCTCAAGAATTTTAAATCCTTATGGGAATTACATGTATATATCATTATCTACCGATCCATACAAAGATGTTGTCACTGCATCCATAAGGTACATTTCTAAATTCTTAGAAGCTGTAATTCTCATTAAGTATCTGAATGTAATTGCATCCATGACCGGAGGATATGTTTCTTCATAATCAACTACAGGTCTCTGAGAAAAACCTTGTGCAACAAGTCGGACTTTATATTGTGTGATTTCATCTTTCTCATTTCTCTTTCGCACAAATACTCACTTGCAACCAACATGTTTAATATCTTCATATGCACTAACAAGAGGTCAAAATAGATTTTTTTTTTTTTTTTGAGGGAGAACAACTCAATTTTCATAGCTTTTTTTCATTTCTCTCAATCAGGTGTATGTTGGCACTCTGATACGGACCTTGGATCTGAATCATCTTTTTTCATAATAGATCGCTTTTAATACAGAAAAAGAAAATATACCATTATCATCCTCGATTTTATCTCTAGCCCATAATATTCCATCTTGGGCATAGTTAATAGAAATCTCATATTTTTCTGTATCATCATGAGGACTATTCTCTTTATTTGGCTCTTATTGAACCTTTTCATCACCAATTTTCTTTTTCTTTTGAAGATTTTTTTTTTTATCTTTAGAGCCCATTAGCCTTCCACGCTTTAGTTGAATCTTATGTTCATTAGCTTTGCTTCCATCAAATTATTTTTTAGGAATTTCAACTCTTGATGGTGCATTTGCAGCTGGAATATATGACTTTGTCATTCTTTTTGTGTCTGTGAACGAATATGGTAATTGATTTGCCAAGTTTTGTAGATGTACAATTTTCTTAACTTCCAGCTCACGTTGATTTGTAAGGGGATCAAGATATATTAAAATGGTGTATACCATGTAATATCTTTTGATACTTGTTTAATACCTCCCCATAACGCTGGAAATTCATCTTCACTAAAATGACAATCGTCAAACCATGCCGTAAACATATCACTAGTTATACTTGGAGATGCATACCAAATTATACTTGGAGATGCATAACCTACGTATGTATCCAATCTTTGTTGTAGCCTCATTTTTGTTCTTTGTGGTGGGGCTACAGGAACATAAACCGCACATCCAAAAATACGGAGATGGGATACGTTTGGCTCTTAGCCAGACGTTCATTGTAAAATGGAATGTTTATTATATGCAATTGGTTGAATCTGGACCAATGCCGCAGCATGCAATAAAGCATGATCCCATATAGAAATTAAGAGTTTTGTTTATAGTATTAACGGTCTAGCAATGAGTTGCAACCATTAATCAAAGATTCAACCATACCATTTTGTGTATAAACATGAGGAACCAGATTCTCAACATTGATTCCTATTGACATACAATAACCATTAAAAGCTTGTGAAGTGACTTTACCATCGTTATCAAGCCTGACCTTCTTTATAGCATAATCAGAGAATTGAGATTTTAACCTGAGTATTTGAGAAAATGAATTTTGCAAAAACCGTATTTCATGTTGTCAATAGAGACACATGTGATCATCTAATAGATGTGTCAATCATTACCATAAAGTAACAAAACGACACACATGTAGGATGTACAAGTCCACATATATCTCCATGTATTCTCTCTAAGAACATTCATGATTCATTCCCAACTTTGGCTGGCGATGGCCAAATTATGAGTTTTTCTTGAGAATATGCATTACATAAAAACTCACCTAATTGAAATACCTTTTGGTTTTTCAATGAATGACCATTTGAATTTTGCATAAATTTTTGTATCATGACTTAACGAGGATGTCGAAGTCTTTCATGCAATATCTTAAGTGTACTAGTAAACTTAGTGTTTACTATAACATATGATGCAAATATATTTATTTTAGTGCAATATAATCCAGTGGATAGCATTGGTAACTCATTTAATATATGTTTCCTCTTAGATGTTTTGCAAAGATATTCAATATTATTCTTATTCATATTCTCTATATGATATCCATTTTTCGAATATCTCTGAACCTTATTAAGTTTCTATGAGACTTATGGGAATATAATGCATTAATTTCATATTTTGTTCCCTATGGCAATGAGAAAGTGGCTTTTGCATAGCCCATAATAATCTTTGCATTACCACATATAGTACTCATGCTTCCTGCAAAATATTTCATTTGGAGAGAGGAAAAGTGTTTTTTTTTTTTTAGTTATTTTAAGTATTGAGTGTGTTAAAGCACTGTCTCCTAAACATATCTTCATTCTCAATCTCAAAGTTTGACATTTTCTGAAATAAAATATCTATAAAATATACATTATTAGAACAGCCTTACAAAATATTTATTATGCATTAAAATAAAACCATTATTGAAAAAGACTTTCACAAAACATGAAGTACATATAAAACTTTTACAACCATGGCATGGCATATTGATCTTACTCGCATGATTTCTTGTTTCATGATCAATTAGAAAAATTGCAATGTCGAGATGGGTTTCATCATTTATGCCATGGAAGGAAGGTCCAGCTTCATCATAGATGAGGTTGGACTCAATATCCCTTTCTTTTGCCTTATGAGATGCTTGATACAGTTCAGCTAAATGTTTTGGTATACGACAGGTTTGAAACCAATGTCCTTTCATGCCGCATCTGTAACAAGTACTTTCATCTTGTTTCTTTATAATACGACCAACATTATTCAATTAAAGGTTTTTGTTGATTTTTCTTGCGCTGAAGTTATTAGGATAGAAACCCCTTCCTTTTCATCGTCCACAACCTTCTCGACGACTGCAACCACGGCCTCGACCGCGTCTGCGTCCTCGTCCTTGCCAATTATTATAGGTGGACGTAGCAACATTCACTTCTGAAAGTGGAGCTGATCCGGTTGGACGAGTTTAATGATTTATCATCATGAGTTCACTGTTTTGTTCAGCAACATGAAAAACTTGCACTAATTCATAATATCGAGAATACCCTCTTGCTCGGTATCATTGCTACAGGAGTACATTTGTAGGATGAAAATTTTGTAATATTTTTTGATCATATCATAATCGGAAACTTCTTCTCCGCAGAGAGTCATCCTAGAAACGATTCCAAACAAAGCGGAATTATATTCACTTACACATTTGTAATCCTAAAACCGTAGGTTTAGCCATTCATGTTTTGCTTTTGGTAAGATCACATATTTTTGGTGATCAAACCAATCTTTGAGAGAAATCCAAAGATCTGTGGGATTTTCTCTCGTGATATATTAGTTATTTAAACTATCGTGAAAATGGTGACGCAAAAACATCATGGTTGTTGTCAAAAAAAAAAAAAAACATCATGGTTCTTGCTTTTTCCTCTTCTAACCATGTTTCTGAGGGATCGAAAGTTTTGAGAAGCCCATTCTCTTTTTGCATATAATGTCCATGTTATATTAGATTTTCCAGAGACATCAAGGGCAGCAAAAGTTCAAGCTTTGCCATGTTCAACATGATAATTATATAACAAAAAAACTTGTTAAATATGTATATTTTTTATGAATTTTTATAAAACTTTTGTTTTAATAATAAAAATAAAACTTAGAAGATTATAATCTATTATAGAAATATATATTTAATTTTTTTTTCTAAGAAGACATAGATACATTTCTTCATGAGATATCTCTTGTTAAAGCTTCCTCAATTTGAATTGTTGTTGATGCTTTGTTCAATGACGGAGAAGGAACATCTTTTATCAGAAGGCTCAGAAGGAATCCAATCATCTGTTCATGCAAATCAATCTTAGTCATGCATAATAATAATATATACATAAAAAATCAACATGGTTGTGATAAGTGAGATTACCAAGGAGAATGCAACACACAGAAGGCTGAATCCAGGAAAATAGAACGGAGCGTTTTCGGATAGAAACAATGCTATATATATCCAACAAAAATTAGTTATCTGCTTGAGAACATAGTATTGAATGGTGTTCATAGTCCAGTTTAACTTGTTTATGTACCTGTCAGTGGACTATATATAAATGGAGCCAAGACTCCAGAAAAAGACTTTACCCCGGATATGTATCCCTGAACCTTCCCCTGTTATATGGAGATCAAAAATAAAATTATCATTGTCTGAATTATCATTTTATGGACTAGAGCATTTTATATAATTTTTTTTCCAAATGTCACTCAAACCAGCGATTTCTAGACTTTGTTTGAGAATCTACAGTATTTAACATTTTGTGCCTTCAATATATATGTTTTTCTTTGTTGATAAACTTAATATGCTGATAGTTAACATACGACAGATCCCCGTACCATCCAGTTTTAAATATGTTAATACAGTTTAAACATTTGGTGATTGCTTTGGTGTCTAGTCACTCAGCCATCTATTTTAAAATTTGGATCAATTTAACAGATATTTGGTCCGATTGATTTCGATTTATGTTGGAGTAAAATATGTTAACACACTATTGAACTGTATAAACGTTTAATTCAAAACTAATTGACAATATATAGATGAATAATGCATGTTACTCTAATCCTGTTTTATGTTTTCATATAAATTTTTTGACACTTTCTTAACACGTTGATACTAACAATGGATTGATGCAGGAGAAATTATTATTTTCACGGTCTTACCTGTTCACCGGCTCCCACTTGTCTTGAAGCAATACCACAAACCTATAACCAATTTTAAGTTTTGTTTAAGCGATATAAAAAACATTATTAGTAATTAAGGACCACATGAAGCCATAAAGACTTACAGATGGCATTACGAACATGACTACGGGTACAAGCACGGTCGTGGCATAAGGAACCTATACATATTGTTCAAACAAAACAAACACAATCCTATTGAATTTGAAACCTTAAAATATATTATTAGTCATGTTAAACTCTTAAAATGTCAGTTTTTTTTTGTTAACAAAAATGTGAATTTTATATGTATATGACTTTTGTTTTTGTTTGATAATATTTCGTAGCGAACTCACCCATGCTGACCACGAAACACTAAGACAAGCTGCCTGCACCACAAGCACGAAACACAAATCATTAGCTGTATATAGTACCTTAATTAAGGATATCAATTTATCTAGAATTTCATATATCCAATGGAGGAAGTTGAAGACAAAAGAAAGTTTAAAAAAAGTTTACGTACGTTGAGAGTTTCCATAAGAAGCCCTATTGATAAAACCTTACGTTCTCCAATAGCAGAAACCAATATCGGCAATACAAATAGCTGAGAAAAATAATAACAGCACACTTTAATGTACATTATTTTTTCTGTTATAAACGTTAATTGCATGTATCTTTTACAGTGTTTACCTGGGAGATGGAGCCAATGATGGTCATCAACAATATGAGCTCAGCAAAGTCATTTTTGTTGAACCCAAAACGAGCTTTCAGAAAATACTGTTTTATTAAAAAGAGAAAAAAAATTATTCCACTTTTGTGTCTTTTGTTTTTGTTGACAAGGCCATGTTTGTGTTTATTAATAGTTTTTGAAGTAAAATAAAGAATGTAAAAGTGTGGAGATGAGAAAAAACCAAGAAAGCCGACTGCATTCCACTTTGTGCGAAGGTGGCAAAGAAAGTCACAACCAATGTTTGGACGAGTATGGGGCTGTACATGTATTAGAAAAAAACCCCATATTTATCATAATATATATATATATGTAAATCCTACCATGCATACATTATATTTTATTTATATGAATATATGCAATGTACCTATTTTTTTATCAAGCTGGCCATATCTTTCAGAGACGAATGTCTAGTGTTATAGACAGGTGTGTTGGTTGTGCATCTCTTAGAATCGGCTCTGCTAATGGATCACCACGATCTTGAACCTCTTGGTGATTTCTACCACCATCAAAGTATTCGTCATCATCATCATCATGTAATCTCTCTTTTAAGAAAATTTTCATGTACACCAGGCCGCAGAAAATGATATAGCTGAAACCTATTGAATTACATTTTTCTTATATCGTTGGTGCAATGGTGGGCACCCAATATATAAAGTTGTGGCAAACAAGACTTCAGGAAAATGAGAAATAATTGTATATGATTGGATCATCTTTTGATTTCAATACCTGAAAAGTCGAAGCTATGGGTAAAAAACGAGTTGAGAATGTTGCACAAACTGCGAAATCGATTTAACACCTGCTAAAACTCCAAATATTGCTATTCTTTTTCTGCCATGAACATTTTTCGCCCTGAAAAGTATAATTAAACGAAATGATCTCGTACAAAATTTATGAGTGATTTTTATAAGAAGAAAACAACATATAATATGATCATGGTAATTTTACCACATAAGCATGAGCAAGACAGTCAACGGTGCCTTGGCAGACCATATCGAATAGAATCTTGGTTATGTAAAATGCGTAGAAGAATTTTGTATCCCTTCTATACCCTAATATCGCTGCAAAAAGTTACAAACAGAAAACACGATTCGACATATATTAATTCTGGACATTCTATATTGTACTTTCTTGGATTCAAAATTGTTATATGATAATAATAGTAGTAAAATTTTATCTTGATGTATTCAAGAATACCTAGAGCAGGAATACCTAGAGCAGTATGTATTGGACATTATATCAATATTCCTAATAACTTCGTTCACTTGAAGAGAGTAACATAATATTTTCACTTCAAGTTTTGATGATAACAGTTTATAACACATCTTTGTGGACAACTTTATGAAAATCCCCTATAGGAGGACACAAAGAAAGAATGTTAAAATAAGAATTAATGTGACAAGTAAATCAAAGAGGGTTTCTGAGCTAATAACCTATCTTTTTTATGTAGATGGCCAATAACCTATCCTTTTGCATCTAGTTTTAATTTTTGTAACCGACTCTAAAAGTTCACATGCGGTGAGGAAGAAACAATTGTGTAACTCGTCCTCATTTTATATATGGCTCAGATAAATTGGCAATTTATTGGGATTCATCACCATAACTTTAGAGTAAAATTAGTTTTTCTGTAACGCTTCGAATGTCATATTTTACAGTAGGTTCCATGTCTACTCTCGATTTATAGGCCTATCTCTTTTAATGGCTTTCATGTCTTTTCTCAGTCCTTAGATTTACATTTTATGACACTCTAGTTTGTGAGAACTTTAAATAATTGATTTAATCATGTACCGTCACCAAAGTACAATTATTTTTTTAATGAAAAGTCTTGAGAGAACTTCACAATTAAGCTTGCTTATGCTGGAGACTAGAATAGTATTAGAATGGTGAACTTCCAAAAAGTGGTTGTCGAAACTGTGCGAGTGAGGAGAAAACACAAATAAAAATTATTTGGTGATTTGTAGGATCGGTAAACAAGTCCTCAAAGTCTCCCAGACGTAGCAAACATGCCGTCGGATAATGATGGGCTCACGGGCCTAGTGAGAACGTAAGGCCTACTAAGAGAGGTGGACCCATAGACTGAGAGTAGACATGATACCTAGTAGGAGGTGGCGGTGGGGACATTACAAGTGGTATCAAAGCCAAACCAAGACGAGTGTGGAGTCGAGTGAGTTCACACCGTCGGGGATAAAGATCTTGATCCGCAACGAGGACGTTACGATCTGTTAGTGGGGGTGAATTGTGACACCTCGGTTTGCAAAAAGGTATAAAATAATTGATTTGGCCATCTATGTCACCAAAGTTAACTTATCTTTTCGATCAAAGGTCCTGAGCGAACTCCACAGTTAAGCGTGCTTATGTTGGAGTAGTCTCAGGATGGGTGACCTTTCATGAAGTGGTTGTCAGAACTGTGCGACTGAGGACAAAACATAGAGAAAGATCATGTGGTGATTTGTAGGGTCGGTAAACAAGTCCTTAAAGCCTCCTAGACGTAGCAAACCGGTTGTCGGATAATGGTAGACTCACAGACCTAGAGAAAACATCAGGCCCACTAAGAGAGGTGGTGTAGTGAACCACACTAAGGGATAAAAACCCAAAAAAAAAAAATCTAAGAAAGAGCTCAGAAAGAAGGAGAAGAGAAAATAAAGAAGAAAAGCCGAATGATTTCCGAACAAATATCAACAAGTCAAAAAATGAACCAATGCCCAGTGCCGAACAAGAGAGCCATTGAACCAACATTGTAGATGACCAATAGCTAAAACAATTTCTCTGATGGAAAGTATTAAAAACTACAAAGAAGAGGAATCATCGAACCAAAAATAAAATAAGAATAAGGACCAACAAAGATTATCTAATAGCCAAACATGCCAATGAGTGTGGTACCGTAAGGTTAACGCTGCTATCAGTAAACCAGCGTACCGGCTGTTGTACTACAGACAGACCAACTTACTAGCAGTCTATTTACCAAGAAGCTAACCTAAACAGCCAAATTACCGAGAGGCTAAAATTGGTATGGGGAGGCCAACATACCAGCAGTCAAATTACCGAGAGGCTAACATTGGTATCGGGAGGCCAACGTACTAACAGCCAAATTACATAGAGGCTAACATTGGTACCGGGAGGCCAACATGCCAACAGCCAAAATACCGAGAGGCCAGAAAGGGCTCCAACAGCGATACGTACCGAAAGCCATTAGAATGACATATCTGACGATGGCAACATAGAAAGGGCATTTTAATGTCATTGGTCAAATATTATCAAAGTATATGATGAAATACGATCCTAGATCGAGACATTTTCGAAGGAAGTCGATAAGTCCCGACCCATGGTTGAGTAACTTGCGCTAAAACCTGAATGGAAGACAAGTAAGAAAGATGGAAGCCACATTAGCAATGAAAAACTGAAAGAAGAGCAATACATGATGTGGTTGAAGAATAGTACCACATGCAAAGTAATGATCGAAGAAGAGCGCAAAAATATGGAAAAACAAAGGAGAATCAAATATTCTATTACTAGTTAACCAAAGCCACTTGCCTTACAAAAGGAACAAGAAACATGCAAAATAGAGAAGGAAGACACATGTGTAAATTTATGCCACTTGTTTGTCCAGAGAAAATATCATGAGCCGCATGCAACACAATATTTTCTATCAGCGCCACGTGTTGCGCCATGCAGAACACAAGTCGACACATGGTTACAAAGGGGGAATGAACCTAAACGCCTATAAATACAACCCTCTCTTTACCCAAAAAAAACACAAAAAGACTCTCTAAAGAAACTGTACGATTAAGAAGACGAAGTCGAAGATTCTGGTCAATGGAGATGAAGGTTCGTTAGCGCTGAAGGTCGAGAGTTATCGCTAAAGATCGAGAAGGGAACTATTGTCTGATCTGCCGGAGAAGAAAAAATTCAATAAATATGCTGTTAAAACCATTCTTGAGTTATGATAGTATTGTGTGGGATGTTACATGAGCTCTAGGGATCTTGTACACATCTATTGCTTGTTGCATGTTCATCTAGATAGAATGCATGCTAGAATCACTTGAGCTAAGATGAATTGCATGTAAAATTTGGTAGGAATTCTTGTTAGGTTCTTGTTTAATCACATAAAACTAACAATAGATAGATATTCAGAAGGAAAAAAGTCCAACAAGCTAATCAGGCCGACTTTGAAGGGCAATCTTGGAATTTTGCCTTGGAGCCCTAGAGAACCCTAATTCTACACTCGCCTATAAATAGCAAAGTACATTTATTGAAATCCTTATTCTAACTCACAAATATTATTCTGAGAGCAATATTTTCTCTCGAAATCCAAGTTTAATATCCTCTTTGTAGTTCCCTTTTTAGCTTTGTAACGCTCGTGTCCCGGAAAATAATTAAATATTAGAGTTTATATCAGAAATTGGGTGGATTCAGTTTAATATCGATTTAGATAAATTCTGGTTTAATTTAATTAAACCAAGAAACTCTAGATTTCTCTATAACTCACGCCTCTCTGCTCTCTTTTGGTGGTTGTCGTCGTTCTTGTAGAAAGAAAAAAGAGAGCTTGTTTGTGGAGAAGAGGTGTGAGGAAGGGGAGGATTGATTTTGGGGTGTTAGGCAAAGGAGCAGAATCGTTAGGGTTTGGGAGGAAACACTTTCAACATATCAAATCGACGTCAAAGGTAACGAAATATGGTAGAGTTATTTCCAAGCCTTTCATAGTTATTCTCCTTTTTACAGAAGTAGATTTGGATGTAAACTCGATGAGTTATTGGTAGTTTCATGAGACACGTTTTCTCATACGTGAGTTGGAACCATCGAGGATTGTAACTGAGATAGTGGTCTCGTGTTGTTTCTGATCGGTACAAGATTTTGTGGAAAGATTTGTGACATCTAGCGCTAGCCTTTTATCGGAGGGATTTGATTGTTAACGGTTGGTTTTTATTTTAAGGTTTCTTCTTTGAGACTGTTCTTTTCTGATGTTTCTGTCCAGTTTGTTTCAAAGTTGCTTTTGGTTGTGTGACTTGTTGAAGGACGTTGCTAGGCTGTTGTAGATGCAAGGAGAGCCTCTATTCTGGTTGTAGTTATTTTTTTTAATCATTTTGATAAGGAGAGTGTGGGACCATGAGCTTATCTGAGTGATTTGGTTGTATGACTTGTTTTGTGTGATGATATGTAGGTGTGGTGAATGTGTTATTGGGTGATTTGTTCAATGACTGGTTTGTTATATTTTATTTGTAGCTGTACTCTTGATTTGTTTGTGTGTATAGCTCGTAGATGGGAGGATCGCCTCAGTGGGTATTTCTGGTAATACTTACGCATCTCGTTGTGTTTGTGGTGCAGGTAATGCATGTGTAGCATGGAATCATGGCGATGAAGAGGCGAATGATCTAGAGCCTCGATTGTTGTGTTGTGTTTATCTTATTTTGTTGTTAGAATCTGGTTAGAAGTATGCTAGGTTGATGGTTCATATTGGTTATTGTTGGTATTATATTTTAATATATTAGAGTAGATTTGATATGTCTTCGTTATTTATATAGGGTTATTGTTGGTTTATTAGTTGGGTTGTAATTAAATATTATGTGATATTTAATTATATTATTATTATTTTTTTTTTTAAATGAGTTGAGTTGTTTCAAGCTTCGAGTTCGTCGCGTTCTGATAGATAGCTTCCCTGTAAGCTGTTGAACATAATCTCGATTCTCTGTAACAGACAACCTTATTTGTTCATTAATAAAAAGAACTGCTTCAGTCTTATCCCAAAAATCTTGTATATAGATATAGTGCGAATCCCGGTATAAACAATACTCATGGAATCGTGAGGTGTCCACGAATAGATAAACAAATTAACTAACTGAGGCATCTTTCGTTTTATTGGTACGTGATTAAGTGGCTGGTTTTTCTTTTTTGGACAAACATGCAAGTGGCTAGTTTCTTAAACGTTAACTCTACAATTATTGGTAGTTGGTACATATAATATATAACTACTAATTGGCTTTGCATATCTATTTTTAATTTGAAAATCATATATTAAAAACATCATAAATTTACCAAAAATGGTCAAAATAACATAAATTTTGTTTGTAGTGAACCAATTATCTAACCTTTAATAAATTTTTAAATAAATCACGAATTTTTGTTAACTTTACCAAATAAAACATAATGTTAATGATATTTGTTAACAAAGAGCAAGTCGTTAATTTAATCTCCCAAATAAATAAAAAATATCCACTTTCCAGTTTTGTTAACGGATAATCAAGTCGTTAAATTGTTGTGTCATATCATTCAAAATCGTGTTTTATTTGGTAAAATTAACGAATATATATGATCTTTTAGAAAATCAACAAAAGTTTATGATTTATTTAGAAAGTCAATAAAAGTTAGAAATTTAATTTGTCACAAGTAAAGTTCATGACTTTTCCCCACTAGTTTTCAAATTTTTGAATATTAGAAAAAAAAAACTAGAATTATACATTGCGTAAAAACATTTGTTTTCCATGATAAATGAGTTTAAAAAAAAAAAAACTAATTCAATACTTAAGTATTAAGAGGAAAAAGGAACCTGGAGGAAGAATAGAGAGACACATAGGAAGAGTGAGCAATGCTTTGATTCCATATCTGTCGGATAGAGTCCCGATCACTGGCACCATTACCATTGTCCCTAATCCTACAGTCTTTTTTTTTTACCATTTTCACGGTCAGAAAAATGTTTATAAAATTATAAAAATTAGTTTAACTTTCTGAAGTTTATTATAATGAAGAGGCAACAATAACTTGAAAATATTTGATTCAGTTACACCAAGTAAATTCCAATCATAAGAAGACAAACTTATCGCAATATTGCGCAATATTTATCAAACAGACATTACTACAACTACAACTTTTGCAAACCTTTATTTTATCTATTTTATCAGAATAAATTTGCTACAACTTCTGGTGAATTTCATGAAAGTATATTTGATGACAAAGACCTTCCTGATTTAGTTGTTGGTATAATCCCCTATATATTTCATATATTAATAGAGAAGCATTATTGAAAAAATGTTGATGTGTCATTGCTAGAGAACGCGAAGCACATTTTAGCAAATAATTATCACTAATTATACTAATTATATCTATACCACTATATATTTAAATCAAAATTTATTACATAAATTAAAACTATTTGTAGCCATTTAATTTGAATTTATATTACTATTCTTTAAAAAACAACAAATTATTTTTAATTGATAATTATTCATATTTTATTAAAACAAAATCCATGCAAATTTTTCCACCACATTAAAAAAAAATTCTACTTTCAAATATCTCACGGGTGAAGTGTATTTTTACACGAAATAATCATAAATTTGAATAATAATAAAAAATTACATATTTTATTTTATACAAACGAATCTTATACATAATTTTGTTTGAATCGATTTATCTGCACTATGTGCGGGTTGTTTACCTAGTATAAGTTAAAAAAATAAACTCAAATGATGTAATTATTTAGCGACTAACAAAAAATATCATGTAATATACACTACATATGTGTATAATTAACATGTCCTTAATTAAACACAAATGTGGTAACATGTCATTTCTCGGATTGAGGTTATTTCTTGAGAACTGTACATTTTTCATCGTCTCCATATATAAAAATAATTTACCTGACATTGACAGACGTTCAAGTTTATGAAGCAGTAGTTAGCATATATACCCAAAGATTTAAGAAAGTCATTAACCAAAAAAAAGAGTGATTAAAGAGTTAAAACATGAGAGTAAACGCCAATATGAAACAATAGATATATAAAGGTAGAGGTTGATACCACTTGTTCTACTCCGCTGAGATACACGGCGAGAGAACATGTATCGTTTAAGCCGGAGCAAACCGCGGAGACAGTGACATCAGTTATCACTGGCCTCAGCAAGAACTCGGCGTATCCCGACAGGAAAGCCGTCGTCAGAATGTGTCTCAGCTCCCCAAGCCTATATTTGACCTCCATAAGTCTCCTTTCCTAAACTCTCACTTCCAATTCATAATTATCAATGTATCTTCTTCTGTAGATATGCCACAAACGTGCAAATATTAATATAGTGATTACTCTTTTTGTTAAATCATATAATAATTAAGCTGAGTAGTGTAACACCCTGGCCATTGTCTTTTTACAACGCAAGTTGAATTAATTAATCAATAAAAATTGGTAAATGATTTTGGTAAAGGAATTTTCATCCATAGTAAGATAGTACTATACAAGAAAGTTTACATATGAATTCATATTGAGAAGTACTCTCTCGGTCTCTCCTATCCATATATTATTACGTATATTATAGTTTGTGTATGTAACGCTCCAACCGCTACTTTTCAGTACGTCCACTTCTTCTCTTGATCATGGATCAATCTAATCCGACTGTCGGTTCGTTATGTGCGGATAATTTTAAAACTTTGTTTACCAAACCTAAAATTATATTATCAAGCAATTTTTTTACTGTAACATCATGATTTTCACTTTGCTTAGTGTGCCCAATGTCTATTTCCGGTCGGTGTATCCACCTATGTCCGACAGCCAGTTTGTTACGTCGGAAGGTTTTAAAGACTTGTTTACCGTCTCTACAAATCACCACATGATATTTTCCTATGTTTTGTCCACACTCACACAGTTCCGACAATCACTTCTTGGAAGGTCACCCATCTTAAAACTACTCCAGCACATACATGCATAATTCGAGAGTTTTCTCAGGCCCTTTGATCGACAAGTGCATTTTGGTGACATAGGTGGTCAATTCAATTTTTTTAAACCTCTCCGCAAACTGGGGTGTCCCATTTACCATGTTTTATCCTTATTCGCATGATTCTAACAATCATTTTTCAAAAGGTTATTGTAACGTCCCGACTGCCACCTCTTAGTGGACCCCATGTCCATTCTCAGTCCATGGACCCACCTTTCTTGACGGGCCTCACATCCTCTTACTAGGCCCCGTGAGCTCATTCATATCTGACAGTCAGTTTGCTACGTCAAGGAGGCTTTAAAGACTTGTTTACCGTCCCTACAAATCATCAGGTGATCTTTCCCTATGTTTTGTCGTCACTCGCATAGTTCCTACAATCACTTTCCGGAAGGTCACCCATCCTGAAACTACTCCAGCTCAAGCAAGCTTAACTCTGGAGTTCTCTCAGGATCTTTGATCGAAAAGATAAGTGAACTTTGGACAACATAGTTGGTCAAATCAATTATTTTAAACCTCTCCGCATGTCCTTGAAACTGAGATATATAACTCCAGCATCAAGCAATTTTAAAATTTCCTTCTATACCACTTCCTTTAAAATAGGATTTAGCCTTCGCTGAGGTTCAACACTAAAGTACAAATCATCTTCTAAATTAATCCTATAAGTGCAAAGATCATGCGAGATTTCCTTAATGTCATCTAGAGTATAACCAATTGCTTTTCTATATTTTCTTAATTCAGTGCAAAAGCAATTTCAGATCTTTATTTGTTAAACTAGCATTGACAATAACGGGATAAGTTGAATTGGGTCCTAAGAAGGCGTACCTTAGCCCAGATAGAAGAGATTTTAGCTCTACCTTTGGTGCTTTCAACTCGGACCAGTCATTAGAGCATGGATGTTGTGACCCGATGGGGTGCTCGATCATGCTACATGAGGGGCTGATCGGGTGGTTGGTCGGGTTGTCTCCTTCCGCCACTAAGCTCGAGCTGCTGCACGACATTATACTCAACGGGGTGGTCGTGTAAGTGATCGGGTAGTTGGTCGGATTGCTAAAGTTTCTTCTTTTTGTTCTGGGCTTTCCTACACGATCACATTCAGACTCTCACTCAATATTGGCTCAATGACTGTCTTGTAGGTGTCCAACAGCTCCTTGTAGTACTTTGATTCTTATGAACAAATCCCTCTTTGCTATCCTTTGTTAGTGCTATACTAAGGCAGTCCTCTTCTCCTACTTCTACAAATGTTTCTTCACTCAATTTGTCCATTTCTTCAACCCAGAAAACCTGGTAATCTATAGTTGGTTTTTCATGGTGTCTCGAATATCAAACTACATGGTGAAGTCCTTTCCTAGGTTCAGATCTATCCTTCCATTCTTCATATCTATCATTGCTCCAGCTGTGGCTAAGAATGGTCTTCCTAGGATTGTTGGGTCTTTTGGTTCTACATCGATTTCTAAGACCACAAAATCAGTAGATACTTCCACTGCTCCTACTCTTACCAGCAGGTCCTCCAACAGCCCATGTGGAACTCTTACCGATCTGTCTGCCAAGATTAATTGTATGTTGATAGTTTAAACTTCTCAAATCCCAACCATTTAGCAATAGTTAGTGCCATGATGCTGACTGATGCTCCCAGATCATTGAGGCATTTACCATATGACAGAGGTCCTATCGAACATGGCAGGGTAAAGGATCCAGGATTGCCAAGTTTCTTAGGAATGACTGTTCTCTGAATGATGGCACTACACTCGTGGATAAGTATGACCATCCCTTGGACTTGCTTGATCCTCTCCATCATTGCATCTTTCAGGAATTTCTGGTATGGAGGTATGAGGGCATACACGTCCATAAAAGGCATCGGGAGCTCAAGCTCTTTCATCAGTTTATCGAATAAGGCCTTGTATTTCTCTAGAAGTTCTTTGTGAAACCTCCCAGAAAATGGTAGTGGCGGCTTGTAAGGTGGGGGAATAAAGTTTCATTCTTTCTACTTCTCGCTACCTGTCTTATTAGGAGGGCTTGGTTCTGCCCTAGCATCAACCTGATCAGGTACTTAAGTAGGATGATCGGGTACCAGATCGGATTGAACGGCTGGTTAGCTTGGTGGATGCACGGTAGTTGCTTCCTGACCAAAATTCTCCCCATCTAAGTCATCGACTGTCCTCAGTGATGTTATGTGGTCCGGGAAGGTAAATTGCGTTTACTATGTAAGGGAATAACATGGGCAGATTTGCGTGTAGCAGAGGTGGAAGCAGTCCTGTCCTCAAGCTGCTGGATTCTGGAGTTCATAGCGTCAAACTTAAGGTGCAGGCCTTTGTTGTTGGTTTTCAGGAAACTGTTCATTTTGGTGGATCGCTTGGCTGTGCAAAAGACAATTCTCCAATGGTTGATGTTGTGTCCTATTATGGCAGAATGGTGGATATTATACTGTTTGATTACAATGTCTTCTACATTCCTATATTCCGTTGTCAATGGGCAAATATAGGTAACCTTTAAATTATTAAAGGTTAGTGACTAACATGTGTTTTTTTGTATGCAGGCAAGGTTTGATCTTGATGAAGAATATAAAAAAAAATGATGCGTTTAAGCATATGGATGTCTGTGGAGGTCCTCTAAATCACGTCTTGTCAGTCAGGTCAGAGGAGCTAAGAACCTGAAAGATAGGATGGGTCTGCGTCCGAATAATGTGGGACCAGCTGAATGGCGTAAATTTGTCAAAGATAAGACTAGCAATGCTTTTAAAGTAGTCAGTGATTCATATAAGAGAAGAAGGCATAAGCAGATACCTCATACTTGTGGCTGTAAAGGAATGGTCAGATTGAGAGAAGAATTAGTCAAGAGTAGCTCAAAACCATCTAAGGTGTCAAGGCTAAAAGTGTGGGTGAAGTCACGGACAATGAAAGATGGTACTACTGTTAACATCGATGCGGCTGAAAAGATTGTATGTTATGTTTCTTCCTTTTCAATTACTTTATAAACTGGAATTAATGAAGTGGGTGCTGTATATTAATTTGGTATTTGTTTGCAGAGAAAGGCATCAGAGATATAAAGTGATGGTGTTCAGGATTCAGCTACAACGAATCCAAAGGAAGATTTGCTTACACAGATTTTGGGACCTGATAATCTAGGAAGATTACGGGCAATGGGTAGAGGTATGAGCTTAACCAAACTGGCATGTTTCCAAGTCAACAGCAACTCGATGGCTGCCATGGAAGAAAATCATGTTCAAATGGAGAATAAAATTCACTACTTAGAGCAAATAATTGAAAAACTTCATACCCCGGTTAGTTTACTTTATACATATTCTATTAGTGATATTAATACTTAGTTACTTATATTAATTGAATGATGTTTCTGAAATTGCAGAAACAAGAGGCTGATGTCGGTGAAAACTCTATTCATAAGAGTGTAAATACCAAATCACTTCCTAAGTGTTATTTGGTTGACTGGACTTCGTCTGATGAGAATGTTGCTGAGGGTCGTGTTGTTTCTTATGATGCTTATGAATTAGTGCATGGGATTCCTTTAGGGATCTCATGCCGTGAAGGTTTTAATTGAATCAACTACAAAGCTAGACGCATTTCTATGGAGACTTGTGCCTGACATGTCTACTATTGAGGATGTAGTTGGGGAAATGATTGCATCGGATGTCGATTTATGTATTGTTCCAGTTGAAGGTGCCATTACAGAAGACATTGAACCTAAGGTTAAGTGTGTTTTATTGACTGTTTGTTGTATATAGATTATACTTTGTTAAAATAATCCTTCTATCTGTTTTGCACGTTTTTTCCGATTCGCAGAGTCCTGTCACTAGTTCAAAAAACAGATGCAAACTCATGGATTATGCTAGGAATGATGAAAGTGATCGCTGAAGGCGGATGGCAGTCTCGGGAACCTAAGGCATTGGTAAATGGACTTCCTCTGGGTCCAAATGCAATCAAAGTTTACGTCGATGCGGTAGTTAACCCAAAGGCATATCTATGGAGGCCTACAGTGGACATGAGAACTTTGCAGGATTCTTTGAACTGTTTTGTAGGAAGTTGATCTAGAGTTAAATCAATAACCCAAAGCACACTCAACCACGATCAAGTGGTGTCGTCGTAGTACTTTAGGGTCGAATCCACAGAGATCAAGCAATGCACTTTGAAACTATTTAGACCGAGTATAGCTAAAGCAATAAGAAGATTGTTTTTCAAGTAACCGAACAAAACAAAAAATAAATAAGAGTTTGTAAAATTAAGAGAAAGTATTGGGTGCAGGGAATCAATCAAGGGTTATGATCACAAAATTAAGGGTTAGGAACCGTTCTTGAACTCAAATCTCAAATATAAAACCAACCTACTGTCGCAGCATTAGTTTTCTATGCAAGGAATTGAATGAACCCTAAACCGTCGTTTGAATCTAAACAATCCTAGCAAGCAATAAGTTCAAGTTTGATTTGTTCACAAGGTGCCTTAACTTCAACCTTCGTTGGCTAAGGATCACCTTGCTCATCTATGTTCTTTCAAGTAATTCAACAACACTTTTGATGCCTAGATGAATTTAACCCTAAGATCATAAAACTAGGTAGCTAATCTAGTTTAAGCAATAAGAACAACAATAGATGAAGAACACAATAGATCAATCCCAAATCTAACAACCTAAATCAATAAATCATAAAACCCCCTTTTGAAAACCCGAAACCCAACAGAGAGACTACTCCGACATCAAAATCAAAGCGCAGCAAATCAAGGATGAAGAAATCATAATTAAATTGCAAGAGAAAATAATAGGGTTCAGAATTCTTCTCCAAAGGGTTAGAAAGGATAAAAGATCTTCTCCCAAGCTTACAAGTGCTCAAAAATGGCGTAGAGTAAAAGTTGTTTTTCTAGGGGTCGAGTCCCGTGCTTAAATAGTAAAATAAATCCCTAAAAAGTCGGTTTAAATTGAAGAAGGAAAGATTGCGTCGGGGACGGGATTGGTCGATCTCGCGAGGATCAGTCGATCCGGAACGTATTTCTGCTCTCACTCCATCTGCCTTTTAGCTAGATCAGTCTTCAACCAATTTAGCTCCAGATGCATATTTTCATCTCCAGAACGCTCAGATTCCTCCTAAAGTCACCTAGGACCTGTAAAGACTCACAAAAGACAAAAAGGACTCTAAAAGCACACTTGGACCTAAGAAAAGACCCCAAAACAATCCTAAAAACTATAGTTAAAACCCTATAAAATAAAGACACATTAATTCCCCCAGACTTGAATCTTTGCTTGTCCTCAAGCAAGAACAGACAAAGACTCAAGAACAGAGAAAATGTTTGAAAGTGGAAACTCACATTTTCTTGGGGATCTCTTCTTTGCACTCTTCATCACATCAAATTGAGAACTACTTTCTGTACTCTGCCCATGATTAGGATCAACACTCCCCTACTCTGAACTCCACGGCCTTAGAGAACCTTCAGTCTCCCCGTCGTTGTCTCTCTACATTACATTAGTAAAAAGGTGTGATCTTACCATGGGAGTATCGATCATTGAACTGTTGACTCCTTCAACCTCTTATCGCCCAAGACTTCCTCTTATACTCCATTTCCTCTCTCTTTTCTCACTTCCAAAGGATTGATTTCTCCCTAATTTTCTAGGGTATCATTTTTTTTTTATCAATCCTTTGCTCTTTTCTTGCGGATAGGTTTCCACGAGTTCCGAAGGATGCACGGGTTTACACACAACCCTTGGTTCACTTCTTTTATTACCTATATCCTCTTTTTCTCTTTTTTTTTTAAGCTGAGTATCGAAGGGAAGAGAGAGGGGAAGCATACTTTGTGAGGAGTTGCATGTCTCGTGAAGCTCAAGGGAGGAGTCTTGTCCGATGTATACCAAGCCCCCACGGTAAGAAATTAAATTTCGGTTAAGTCTTGTCAAAGCTAGAGACAACTTCTGGTTCAACTTACTGTTCTCTTTGGCGAGTGTCTTTTGGGGCGTGTTGAGACTGCTCATGTTCATTCCAAGCTTCATTCCAAATCAGAGGTACAAAAGTAATCATAAGAGTGTTAGATCAAAGCAATGATCATAGTTTCCCAATATTTTTGGTTTTTTTTTTTAGACACGACAAACTGACTCAAGAAAAATCCAAAAGAAACAACCAAAGAAAAACGACATTAGTTACTTGGAGATATCCCTCCCCCAGACTCACTTCACACCGTCCCGGTGTGAAAGCAAAGCGAAGGAAAAGAAACCTCCGACAAGAAAAATCAAAAGATAAAAAGAAAAATCCTAGAAAAGAAACAGAGTAACCCGGAAAGAGGTAGCTACTGGTCAGATCTGCTGAGATAGTGAGGACATCGCGGAATGGTCAGACTGGAGAGGCTCAGTAGCTGTGTCCTCCTCGTCTTCGGTATCGATGTGAGCCGCTGGAGGTGGTGCGAAACAGGATGGTGCAAAACTCTGGAGCCAAGTAGCCAATCGAGTGAGCAACATGTTGTTCTTCCACTGAGTATCGTAGACCCATCTCTCAAACTCGGTTCGAGCTGGCTCCTTAGGGTGGTGCAGCAAGAAACTGGTTCACATCAAAAGGAGGAAATGGTGGAAGCGGTTGAGACGACTGTGAAGGGGTAGATGTCCCCTGCGGGTTGTGGGTGGCTACGGGATCGGAGGGCTGCAGGCTCTCGCTCCTCTCCCAAAAGTACGCCGTCAATATCCATAAGAATGTCAACAGGAGGATCAAAATTGATGTTCTGAACCTTGCGGAGGGAGGTGACGAAAGGCATAGGGATCAGCATATAACGAAGCTGACCCGGTCTTGGTCTGGTAGCGATAGCAGAAGTTGTGTCTCACCAAGATCTCACTAGTAAACATGTACTTGAGGTCAAGCAACTTCCGCTGTGACACCTTAGCGTGCGGTGGCAAAACAACGCCGCAATACTCGATGATAGGGGCACCAAACTGCCGATGAGAACTCTCTTGTTCTTAGCATGAGCCATGTTCCTCCGAACCTGCTCAAACTCCTTAGATAGCAGGAAGCCAAAGTTAACATCATGAGTTTGCTGGTACAGAGGGGAATCCGGAGCGTGATGGAACTTGCGAAGGACCATGGAAAAACATCTACAACTCAGGTAGCTGCAATGTGCTAGTCTCAGCCCTAGCATAAATTGTGTTACTCAGGAACTTCGCCGTGATTCGGAGGACGGGGTTGCGGATGCGAGACTGCCTGGCGCTCCGAGAAGCATATTTCCCAGCAGCAATAAGCTTCCAAATTTCTGTCCTACTGTCGAGCTTCTCCATCGTGCACAATGTGTTTCTGGGGAAACCGAATATGTCACATAGATCAAACATGGAGATGACATAGTGTTTCTTGAGTAGGTAGAAGCTGATCGAACACTGCTCGGCCATCATATCAGAGCCGCCTGGCAAATCCACTTGCACAGTGGCAAGAAACTCTCGTGTGAGCCGATCATGCAAGTCCCATGCTTGCTCAGCGAAAGTACCAAATCCCATGTTTTTCACCAACTCATCAAAATCTGACAGCATACCCATCTTCTCAAAGAGCTCCCGATCGACGAAACGAGTTGGCTCCATCTTGCATTGTCCGAGTAGTTTCAAACCCTTAGTATCCTCATCACTCCAAACTCTTGTTGGCGGTTCTTCGGAAGGAGTGGCAGTCTCCTTACCGCTAACGGCTTCGTTTAGGCATTGTCTACAAAAGAGTAAATAGCCAACATATGAGAGAAAAAATCGAAACAATCGAAAATTCCCTAAGCTAAATCAAGCATGTTACAAACCTATGCTAAATTCAAGCTATTGCAACCTAAATCTAGCTCCAAGATTTATGTAGCACAATCAATCTCACTAATGCACTCATCAACGGTAAAGAAGAGAGAATAGCATAAATCTCAAAAATTGAGAAGTGAAAACCTTGGAATTGCCGAAACCGAATATAAATTGGGAAAAAGAACACTTACCTTGTTCGAATGATTGGCACAAAAATCGGGTTGGGTAAAGGATGAAAAAACAAGTTGAAGAAACCCAAAATTTGAATCAAACAAGAGAGGATTTGAGAGGAGAGGGGAAATCGAGTTTATGTACGGCGAGGGATGTCGAGGAAGGAAGGAAGAAGAAATAAAAGAAATTAGGTTTTAAGGGGTATGAACACAAAACCGGTTTAACCCGGTTCAATTTAAGTTCAAAAACCCGAAAACAGAAATTTCTTCCTTCCTTTCTTGTTTAGAGTCTCAAGCCTGACTTTTCTTGCTGCTTAAGCAGCCTGTGGTTCCTCCAAACGGAGAGAGGCCTCAATCAGATCATGATCTGCTAGGTATGGCTTAAAACGTTCGCCATTGACAGTGAATTCTTTTCCCTCTTGGTCCCAAAGTACAATAGCACCATAAGGCATGAATTCCTTGATTCGAAAAGGTCCGGACCAACGGGAATGCAGCTTCCCAGGAAATATCTTCAGCCTAGAGTTAAAAACAAGGACCAAATCATTCGCAGCAAAATCCCTGGAGATAATCGTCTTGTCATGCAAGGCTTTGGTCCTCTCTTTGTATATCTTGGTGTTCTCATAAGCATCCATGCGAATCTCATCAAGCTCATTCAGCTGAATAAGGTGTCTTTCTGCTGCGGTCTTGACATTGAAGTTCATCTGCTTGGTCGCCCATAAGGAATGATACTCAAACTCAACAGGCAAGTGACATGATTTCCCATAAACCAGCCGGAAAAGGGTGGTGCCGATGGGTGTTTTGTAAGCAGTCTGATATGCCCATAATGCCTCATCGAGTTTTAAAGACCAATCCTTTCTGGTTGAGTTGACTGTCTTCTCCAAGATGCTCTTGATTTCTCGATTAGAGATCTCGACCTGTCCACTGGTCTGTGGATGGTAAGGGGTAGCAACCTTGTGTGTCACGCCATGTTTTTGCAAAAGGTTTGCAAAAACCTTGTTGATAAAGTGAGTGCCCCCGTCGCTTATTACCACCCTAGGAACACCAAACTGTGGAAAAATTATGTGCTTGAACATCTTGAGGACCACCTTGGAATCATTAGTAGGACTGGCAACAGCTTTATCCCATTTGGAAACGTAATCCACTGCAACAAGTATGTAGAGGTTGCCATAAGAGGGTGGAAAAGGCCCCATGAAGTCGATTCCCCAACAATCAAACACCTCTATTTCCAAGATAAAGTTTTGCGGCATTTCGTTCCGCTTGCTGATATTTCCACGTCGCTGGCAAGAGTCGCATCGGGAGACAAAGTCATGTGCATCTCGGAATAAAGTGGGCCACCAGAGGCCTGCTTGGAGCACTTTTGTCGCGGTTTTGAAAGTAGCGAAGTGTCCTGCATAGCTAGAACGTGGCAGTGAAAAAGAATCCCTTGTACTTCTGATTCTGGAACACATCTCCTGTAGAGGCCATCAGCGCAATGCTTGTAGAGAAAAGGCTCATCCCAGAAGTAGCGTTGCACATCCCTGAGGAATTTATTCTTAGCATATCCAGTGAAGTTTGGAGGGTCTTCCGCAGCACACAAATAGTTTGCGATATCGGCATACCATGGCGAATCGTTAACTGTCTGTTGAAGTACCTTAACATCAGCTTTCTCCTTGTAGCAGTCGATGAAGGCAGCAACCACATACACATTCTCCTCAGGGAGTCCTTCATCTATGGGGATCTCTTCATCGATTCTCAGCCTAGAAAGGTGGTCTGCAACTCCATTCTCAATCCCCTTCTTGTCCCGTATCTCAAGACCGAACTCCTGCAGTAGTAGTATCCATCGCAGCAATCTCGATTTATCATCTTTCTTAGTTAACAAGTAGTGCAGTGCGGCGTGATCTGTGTGCACAATAACCTTGGATCCGACCAGATAGGACCTGAATTTTTCAAAAACAAAGACTATGGCGAGCAATTCCTTTTCTCTTGTGGCGTACTTGGTCTATGTCCCATCGAGTGTCCTGCTAGCGTAGTAAACAACATGCAACTTACCATCCTTGCGTTGTCCCAGAACTGCTCCAACAGCAAAATCACTTGCATCGCACATAACTTCGAGATCCTAATCAGGTGGTTGGACTATTGGAGCCGAGATCAGTGCTTGTTTTATTGTTAGGAAGGCCTCCAAACAATATGCAGTAAACTCAAACGAGATGTCTTTGCATAGTAGCTGGGTGAGTGGTCTGGCTAACTTGGAAAAATCCTTAATGAACCTTCGATAAAACCCAGCATGACCAAGGAAACTGCGTATGTCTTTGACGATTTTTGGAGGTTGTAGGCTGGACATGACTTCTATCTTGGCTTTGTCAGCTTCTATTCCTCTCTCAGAAATTCGACAGCACTTGGGTCAGCTTCTAAACCCAAGTGCTGTCAGAGATTGGGAAAATAACTCCGGCTCCCAACAGTTTAAGGATCTCCTTCTTCACTACCTCCTTGAGGTTCGGGTTTAGCCTCTGTTGGTGTTCGATGGAAGACTTAGATGGATCTTCAAGGTGAATTCGATGCAAGCATAACTCCGGTGATATACCTGAAATGTCATCTAAGGAATAGCCCAAAGCCTTCCTATACTTTCTTAACTCGCAGAGCAAGAGTGCGGTCTCAACATTGTTCAGGTTAGAATTAATGATAACAGGATACGTGGAGTTAGGTCCGAGATAAGCGTACCTTAGCCCCTTCAGGGAGTGGTTTTAAGTCCAAATTGGGAGCCTTGAGTTCGCTCCAATCCTCCTGACTCCATTTGGTCCCAGAGCTAGTTTCGAGATCAGCTGATCTATCGTCTGGACCGGTCAATCCACCGCCCTTATTGGGTGTTTCCACAAGAGGGGCTGGATCAGTCAGTCCAGCTTTCGGATCAGTCAGTCCAGGGTACAAATTGACGAATAAGACTTCATGTTTCAGAACTGTTGTAGCGTCGAGTGTTCTGGCCAACTTCTTAGTCTCCTCAAACAGATATCCTAGCTCTGGTTCCTTCTTTGTCAATGCGACAGCTAGATGATCACTTGTACACACCTCATCATAAAGCTCATCCGCTATTTCGCCTATTGTATCAACCCAAAAGGTTTGACCATCAATTGTAGGTTTCTTAGCTGCTTTCTCCAGATTGAACCTCAAATCAAATCATCCATGTGCAAGTCGATCTTTCCCTCTTTAACGATTATCATCGCACCAGCCGTGGAAAAGAAGGGTCTTCCAAGTAGGATTGGTTCTTAGGATTCCTCATCAAGTTTCAAAACAATGAAGTCTGTAGAATGTAGCAGTTCCCAATCTGCACTGGTAGGTTCCCCAACACTCCTTATGGACGTCGAGTGGAACGATCAGCTAGGACGAGGGTGACTTGGGGTCGGTTTGAAGGTGTAGAGTCCAAGTCTCGTCGCAACACTGAGTGGCATAAGGCTCACGCTCGCTCCTAGGTCGTAGAGGCATTTGCTGAACTTGAGATCTCCTATCGTGCAAGGCAAGGTAAATGGTCCCGGATCCCCCACATTTTTCAGGCATTCGATTTTGGAGCATAAAACTGCACTCTTGTGTGAGGTACATCACTCCCTTCTCCAGACTGAGCTTGTCTGTTAGAATCTCTTTCATATACTTCTTAAGAGCTGGAACCATCCTTACTGCTTCGATGAAAGGGAGTCTAACTTGAACCTCTCCTACTACTGACTTCAGCTTCTTATACTCTCGCTCTTGAATCTTTGACTTGCGGCGAGTAGGTAAAGGTAGTCTGGGTGCATAGGGTTGTTGTGGTCCGCTGGGTTGTTTTTCTTCAGGAACTGTTGATCCATGTTTTACAACATCATCAGTAATGTTGTTGAGAACTTCGTCATGGTTACCTTCCTGATTTTGTGTTTTAGACTGGTCAGTCCCGCCGCTGGATTGGTCATTCCCTGCTTTCTGTTGCGGTTCCAGAAGCTCCTTGCCGCTTTGAAGGGTGACGGCATTAACATACTCTTTTGGATTAGCCTCGTTCTTCCCTGGAAGTATCCCTGGAGGTGCCTTGACTCTAGCTGCGGATTGTGCCACTTGGTTCTCCAACACTCTCATGTGAGAATTTAACGATTCAATTCTCCCATTCAGCTCAGAGTACATGTTGTCGATCTTGACAGTCACCTCAGTGGTGTTTTTCTTCTGGTTCTCCATCAGAGCATGCATCATCTGTTCCAGTTTGCTCTCCTGTGAGACTGCTGCCTGCGGTGCAACCGGTTGATACCCTTGCGCGAAGTTGTTGACCTGAGGTTTCTGTTGAAAATTCGATCCTCCAAAACATGTACCCTTGTTCTGGAAGTCCTGTGCAAAGTTGCTCTGCTAAGGTCACGGTGGGTAGACCTGATCCTGGGGGTTCTCGACATTGTTGCTCCTGTAGGACAGATGAGGATGATTCCTAAAATTCTGGTTAAAACCTCGATTTTGGAAGTTCCCTTGTCCTCCCATATAGTTTACTTCCTCCTTACCCTCCTGGTATGTCTCAGCTCCAAAGTCTGCATATCCCCCAGCTTGTTCCTCGCACATGTTAACCACTTGGTGATCCCTTTTCAGCAGGAGATTCCCCTTGGCCGTGAGATCTTTAATAGCATCAGTCTCGACCGCATTGACCCAAACAGTACGGTCATAGTCAGTACCGTGATTGCTATTGCTGGCTGCAAGGTTCTCTATCAGTGCATTGGCTTCGTTTGCGGTGTTAGTGGAGAAATCTCCCTTGCTGGTTGAGTCCAATGCCATTTGATACTTCTGTTCGATGCCCCCATAGAAGATATTCATCAGATTCTCTTGGGTGTAACCGTGGTGAGGGCAGTCTCGAAGATACTCCTTGAACCTTTCCCATGCTTCACAAAACAACTCCATGCCTCCTTGCGAGAATGTAGGATCTTACTTTGCAGTTTGGCTGAACGTGACTTGGTGTAAAAGTGATTCAGGAAAGCTGCTCTACATTGTGCCCAAGTGGTGAGCGATCCAGCATCCAACAGGTTCAGCCATCTAAGTGCCTTATCCGCCAAAGAGAACTGGAACAGAGTCAGCATTAGATATTCATAGGGTACACCATTGGACCTCGTCGTACTGGTCAGTCTCTCAAAAGCTTCAATGTGATCCAGAGGACTCTCCGATGGTAAACCGTGGAACACACGGTTCTGAACCAGATTGTATAGACTATGCTTAATCTCATAGTCTTGCCTTGCAGGAGCGGGATGTTGAATCGCAGATCGATTCGCAAACAGCCTATTCTGAGCATCTTCATCCCTCAAGGTGGCTTGCCTCGGAGGTGGGTTCAGTACAGCTTGCTCTTGCTGGTTCTGCCTCTGCTGTTGTTGGATGATGCCAAGCTGAGGGTTGGGCGGATTAGCCCCTGTGTTCTCTCCGTCAGCCATAGAATTGGTCTAGGCTTTTGCTCTCCGGTTCTCACGTTCAAGCTGTGCTAATTCCTTGTTCCCTAGTATGCGCAAATCAGTTTTCTTGCTGCTCCTTGTATGCATACACCTGAAACAAAGAAACAAGTTGCAAGAACTTGTTAGTAACTAGAATAAAGAAACCTTAGACTAAACGTGAATCTAAAATTTCAAAGGCAACGTTTTGGTCCCCGGCAACGGCGCCAAATTGATCTAGAGTTAAATCAATAACCCAAAGCACACTCAACCACGATCAAGTGGTGTCGTCGTAGTACTCTAGGGTCGAATCCACAGAGATCAAGCAATGCACTTTGAAACTATTTAGACCGAGTATAGCTAAAGCAATAAGAAGATTGTTTTTCAAGTAACCGAACAAAACAGAAAATAAATAAGAGTTTGTAAAATTAAGAGAAAGTATTGGGCGCAGGGAATTAATCAAGGGTTATGATCACGAAATTAGGTGATGGATTGGGATAGCTTTAGGAACCGTTCTTGAACTCAAATCTCAAATATAAAACCAACCTACTGTCGCAGCATTAGTTTTCTATGCAAGGAATTGAATGAACCCTAAACCGTCGTTTGAATCTAAACAATCCTAGCAAGCAATAAGTTCAAGTTTGATTTGTTCACAAGGTGCCTTAACTTCAACCTTCGTTGGCTAAGGATCACCTTGCTCATCTATGTTCTTTCAAGTAATTCAACAACACTTTTGATGCCTAGATGAATTTAACCTAAGATCATAAACTAGGTAGCTAATCTAGTTTAAGCAATAAGAACAACAATAGATGAAGAACACAATAGATCAATCCCAAATCTAACAACCTAAATCAATAAATCATAAAACCCCCTTTTGAAACCCGAAACCCAACAGAGAGACTACTCAAACATCGAAATCAAAGCACAGCAAATCAAGGATGAAGAAATCATAATTAAATTGCAAGAGAAAATAATAGGGTTCAGAATTCTTCTCCAAAGGGTTAGAAAGGATAAGAGATCTTCTCCCAAGCTTACAAGTGCTCAAAAACGGCGTAGAGTAAAAGTTGTTTTTCTAGGGGTCGAGTCCCGTGCTTAAATAGTAAAATAAATCCCTAAAAAGTCGGTTTAAATCGAAAAAGGAAAGATTGCGTCGGGGACGGGATTGGTCGATCTCGCGAGGATCAGTCGATCCGGAACGTATTTCTGCTCTCACTCCATCTGCCTTTTAGCTCGATCAGTCTTCAACCAATTTAGCTCCATATGCATATTTTCATCCCCAGAACGCTCAGATTCCTCCTAAAGTCACCTAGGACCTGTAAAGACTCACAAAAGACAAAAAGGACTCTAAAAGCACACTTGGACCTAAGAAAAGACCCAAAACAATCCTAAAAACTATAGTTAAAACCCTATAAAATACAGACACATCACAAGTCTCCAGTAACTCCAAGAGCTCCTTTGAAGAAACTTTCAACCAAATCTAAACCTACTCTGTTAGAGGCATCTCCTCGTCGCAAATCACAGGTACTTATTTGATTGGGCTGTGGATAAAATTTGCATGATTTGTTGTGGTTGTTCCTGTTGCGTTATGCTTTCATTTTTTGCCTGGTTGTTCTTGAAGCGTCTCATATTCAAAGCAAATTCAAAATGCAAGTTGATGGATATATCCGGGAAGAAGGTTGTTGTTGCTGAAGGACGGTGGTCATCTAATAGTCTTGAGCAACTTGTACATCACGTTCCTTTGGGGCCTAATGCTTGTCAAGTATGGGTTGATGTTGTGATTGTTAAAGATGCTGCAGTTTGGAGGCAATCTTCTGAAATCGAGTATATGGAAGATGCACTTGGAACTTCTATTGCCTGGTCAGAAGATAAAATAGTAATGGTTAGTATATATTTAATTTACATGTGTGGAAAACATGTTGACAACAACTGATGGCTAACTTATTCTGTTTTTTCAGGAATGACAACAGCTGTTACAGATGGGGGAACTTGTTTCTAAGTTTTAGACATGTCCTTGTTTTTTATGTTTGTTCGTAGACTTGTTTTTCCATGATCTATGTTTATTTGGAATTCTAAGGTTTTAATAAATCAGACTATGTATGTTTTCAGATATTAATCTACTTGGCTCGAATAAATTAATTAATGGATCTTTCTATATATAATGTTTCACACCTATTTAAAAATACATACAATAAAAAAAAACTTTATAGGACATATATATAGTTTGGACAAAGAAAAATTCAATATACAAATATTCCTAATAGTTTGGAAAAAATTAGAAAATAAGATAATCATACATGGATTGTCAAAATACCGTTTACTAAACCCTAAACCAATTTTAAAAAAAATATTTGGCAATTTAATTATTTTATCAAATTTAACATACAAAACTTCTATTTATAAAATTTTAAAATTTTATAAAGTAAAAAATATGAAACTTCTATTTTTTTACACCATTCACCATTCTTATACTATCTAACCCCTAAATTGTATACTCTAAACCCTACATGTAATCAGTCTCTTAGTAATAAAAATTTAATTTAAAGTTTAATATTATATTAAGTCTAAAATATGAAATTTAAATTTGTATTTCATTTTTACACCATTAACCATTCATATACTGAACCCTAAACCCTATACTTTATACCCTAAACCATATACTCTAAACCCTACATGTAATCAATCTCTTAGTAATAAAAATTTAATTTAAAGTTTAATATTATATTAAACTTATATGAAATTTAAATTTGTATTTCATTTTTACACCATTAACCATTCATATACTGGACCCTAAACCCTATACTCTATACCCTAAATTTGTATATCTTTGTTGAAAGCATTGTATACTAGTATATAAAACATGAATTTGACAATGTAGAACTTACCAAATAAATTTAAAAGTATAGTAAAACATGAATTAGACAATGTAGAACTTAACAAATTAATTTAATTTATTTTTTCACCATATTTCAAAATTAATACAAATAAACATAACAAAATATTATACTGTTAACATGTTAATACTAGAACAATTATTTCATTGGCTGATTGATTAAGGTGTGCACCACCAAATTCTTCATATCTACCGTCGATTAGATGCAATCTAACGGTCATCAATCAACTCTTACTTAACCCTTCTTTTCTTACTTTTGTACATCTCGATAACTTTTTATTGTCTACATAATCAACGATTAAACTCATTCGCAGCTTCTGGTTTTCAATCTTCGACGATTCTCTGCCAGATCTAAAAGGTTTAGAGCTTTTGTTTTCCTCATTTTTTCCTAATCAAAAAAACGTTTTACTGTCCCAAATTTAACGATCTTCTCGTTTCCTTTTTCTTCTTTTCTCGTTTCCAGGTTTTGGATCTAGAAATCTTTGTATTGATTGTAATCGATTGTACCAGGTTTGTCTTTTATTTCCTCCTTTGTTCACTCGATTGAAATTAATTGCTTTCTTTTGATTGTTGATACAAAAAAAAACCGAAACTAATGGGATAATTTTTAACAATGCAGAAACGATTTCAATGGAAGCTAAAGGAATCATATGTGGCCTCCCAGCAAAGACCCTTATACCGAAAATCAGAAAACAAGGTGAGCAAGGTCAAGGAAGTGCTGCGGATGATGATGTGAAGGAGATAACAAGGCTAGAGTACAGACGATCTCTCGCTCACCTAGGCTACTTAATACGCATCGAGGTAGACGAAGAAGACACTGATCCACTGTACAAGAGTTGTATCTGAAACATCCAAAACAAACGCCCAAAAGTAGAAGGGTCCTCTCGATCTAGCAACGCTCCTTGAAGATTGTAATCTTTAGAGTTCATTGTCTTTGTTATGTTTAAACTTTGTTAACTTTTGATATTTATATTTAAATTTTGTTAACTTTTGATATTTATGTTTAGACTTCGTCAACTTTTCATATTTTCTGATCTAATTGTCTTTCATCAATTAAATCAAATTATATTTTAATGAATCATGTATTATATATGATGTAATTTAAACAAATACAATAGCACGGAAAAGGAGCTAGAATAAATTGTACAATAGCGGACTAGTAGCGCTATAATAGGTCAACATTTCATAGCGTACTAAAAAACGCTATGATATGTTAGGGGGCTATTGTAGCTCCTTATGTCCTAGCGTTTATGAAAACGCTACCAAATACCTATAGTAGCATTTTTGTGTGCTATTGATGTCAATATTTCTTGTAGTGATGCGGAGAGGTTTAAAAGAATTAATTTGGTCACCTATGTCACCAAAATGCACATATCTTTTCGGTTAAAGATCCTGAGAGAACTTCACAGTTAAGTGTGTTTATGTTGGAGTAGTGTTATGATGTGTGACCTTCTAGGAAGTGGCTGTTGAAACTGTGTGAGTGAGGACAAAACACAGAGAAAGATTATGTGGTGATTTGTAGAGATGGTAACAAGTCTTTAAAACCTCCCGGACGTAGAAAACTGGTCGTGGAATATGGATGGGCTCACGGGCCTAGTGAGAAGACGTGAGGCCTATTAAGGAAGGTGAGCCCATGGACTGGGATTGGACATGAGGCCCACTAAGAGGTTAAGGTCGGGGTGTTACAATGATTGTGCAGAAGAACTACCTGAAGCGCAATCCGAAGAGGTGCTCGACCCTAGCTTTGGGTAGATGCTTCAGATGATAGTTGTTGCGGCCCTAGGGTCTAGTGGTTTCTATATATAAAACCTCTCAACCTAAAATATTTTACAGGCCTCAAGCAATCTATTTCCTAGATAATGAATTTCTAAACCTTGCTAATCCACTCTCATGGCAGAAACAATCAACCCTAATCACTCTCTTACCCAACTCTCGTTAGAAAAACATGACCAAGCACGCATTAAAATCCAATTCACTATTGTCAATAAACTCTTTACTCATCTATTTTTTTAGGCTAAGTGAGTACTCTGGTATTAGTTGATTCAGGCATTTCATCGAACACCTCTTGGTGCATAAATGCCTAAAATCTAATCTCAACCTCTCGGTTTGAAATTAGCACTAAGAACATTAATCCATAAGAGTATTTTTATATAAAAACTCAATCTAAAACATCCTAATCGATTAAGAATACCTACTAGCATATCCCATCCCTAGAAACTTTGGTTCACTACTCAAGGTTCATGGCAAAGAACATAAACCCAGAAATTAATAAAAACTGCATAATCATAAAGATGAAAAAGAGATAAATATTTATTAGAAAGAAGCAGTAGTAAAATATAAACATAATTCAAGTTGAAAGAACTACAAAAACTGGAAAATAGATGCTAAGTTCTAAAATTTGCTCAAAGGAAAGTGTAAAAGTCGGCTCTCAATGCTTGATTCTCGAAAATGGGTTAAAAGGGGGTTTATATATTGAAACCACTTGACATAGCCTCAACAGGTGTCATCCGAAGCATCCGAAGCTAGGCTCGAGCTCCACTTCAGGTGCATGGTCGGATAGACAATCGGGTGGTTCCATTCTTCGATCTGGAGGTATATACGGTCACTAAAACAGGATAACTCTTAAACCGCACCTCTGATTGGCCTGAAATTTCCACCATTGTAAATTTAACTCGAGTTCCTATAACTTTGATGAAGAACTCAGAAGCTGAATCCCAACGTAAAAGCTTCATGAGAGTCGATATTTCAGGGTCTCGTCATGAACTCGACCGGGTGCTCTTTGGCAATGGTCGGGTGGTATGGTCGGGTGCCTCCCTTTTCCTTCTTGATGTTTCAAATCCTCTTGTGTAAACTCCATAAATGACACTAGATCCTTCCTTGTGATAGGTGCAACTTGTCAATCCTTCTTTTTGCTCTTTTTAGCCTCCAAAGTACATGTTTTCATCCAAAATGCAACAATGCAGCAATGCAACACTCTAAAACACCCAAATACAAATATATAAGGTTAAGGACCTAAAAACACTAAGTACAGACTCTTAACAATGCAAAACATGACAAGAAAAAGATGGTTAAAAAGGTGTAAAATAGAGAGACGTCACTCATCAAGTCCCATAGCAAACTGATGAACTTTCACATCTTTCCTTTGCAATTTTAGCAGAAGCATCACATGTACAAGTAGGACGTTGACGATACTGTTGCGGTTCGTCCCACAAAGTCACAAGTCTACCATAGTAATCCATAACGGATTGACCCTCTTGTCGACAAGACACCAACTGACATACAATCTGGTGGATCCAAACTTTATTACCAACTGAGAAACGGCTCTTCAAGTTTTCCCACTTATCAGATGCATCTTCAATAAACGACACCGTAGATCTCACACGCAGAGAGATTCATGTTCGCAACCAGCCAACAACCAGCCTCTCGTGGTTTATTGATTAATCCATTAGTAAATCCGATCTTCCTCTTGGCTCGAAAAGCATTAAACATCTTTGTAGCCCACTCAGAATAATTATCTCCTGTCAACATGACCGAAGAGATCATAGACCTGGGGTTATCAGCAGAAGACAAAGTATAAGGCGTGACTATGGTGGAGTTAGAAGCCTTGGAAACAATTCCTTTTTCTTCCGCCATGGTAACAAAAAGAAGAAAAGGATCAAACGAAACAGACGTATGAGAGAAACTAGAAAACAAAACAAAGGAACAAAGTGAGACGAGAGAAACAAGAACACGAAAACGGAAAAACTAAATTTAGATGTTTGGCTCTAATACTATGTCAAACTTAAGATTGCTAGGTATTCAAAATGTTTGTGTAATTGATCTCAAACCATTACATCACATATATATACAAAGAAAAACGAGAATATATTAAATTCGGAGACCAAGCTATATAAATTCCTAAACCCTATTAGAGTATATTCACAATATAACATAAATATGTAAATATATATCCCAATATTTTACTCCATTGTGATTGTGCCATTGTGTTAGTTTGTGCTAGATAGTTATCCGTAGCTGTGGGGTAATAATTAATATTTCCCAAACCAAAAAAAAAGTAGGGAAAATAACTAAATAAGTATCATTGGGAAACTTGGTTATCAGTATTTTCATCATTTATTTTGGATTAACTCGTTTACACTTGTAGTCAACTTTTAGGATTGTTTAGCAGCGTATACATTTATTTTCAATCGCTATACTAGTCATTTAAATCGTTAAAATAAATACAAACACGCTGTATTCTTACCAACTTGCTACAAACTCTAGCAATTGTAACCACATCCTCTAAGTCAGAACCGGAAAAAAAATATATATGAATTGCCCAATGTTCAAAAACAATTGCTATATAATAAACACCAATTTTATTTTTTGCGAGACTGTTTAAAAAGACTGATAACAATTTGTCAACAAAATACTAATTTCGTAGAAGAAAAAACAAAACTTCAAAAGTTGTTATAAGGACTAAAATACAAAAGTCAAATACACCCGGTTGCATGAAATCGATCACCAAGGGGAATTTAATTTCAATACATAATATTCGTTAATTAACACCAATGATTACCGAGTGCCATTGGTCAAATACACTAATAATCGAATTAAATCAATTATTAGCCAGCCATCTCTGATTATAACGCGCTAGATCCGGTGTATTGGACCATATAAAGCATAGTATATATGCTCATGTACGTACGTACGTGATTCCAAAAGAAATCTCCAATACCATTGCAAAAAAAAACAAAAAATAATAGAATTATAGATATGGAGCTGAAGAGGACATTGCTATCCAAACGAGGTATATTCCGGGCGGTAAGTTTGGTAAAGGACCTTCGCAGCAAGCGGCTAACGAAGAACAACTTGATCGGAGCATTAGAGCTGGCGAAGAGAAACGGTGTTGTTTACGAACAAACGAAGGAGAATGGACTGATCAGAATTAGAATGTTGGTAAAGAAATGTGACGTGGAGAAGCTCATTTACAAAGGTGATGACGACGTTTTAAGAGCGTCGTTGGTTGAACAAAGATTGATACAACTACGAAGAAAACACCATGCCAAGGTGTGGGAGAAGAAAGGAGCGGCATGTTGGACTCCTGCGTTACGAAGCATTCCTGAAGAATTTTAATTTTGATTTTTTTTTTCTTCACTTATTTCAATTATTTCCTGATATATCTTTTTTTTTTTTTCTGATATACCAGTTTTGGCTGGAATTCAGATTTTTAATATATTATTTATCTATACTATTAAAGCAGAAGTACTCTCTAGAGTAAAAATGGACCATGACTTGGTTTTGGTAGGTTTTTCATTAAAAATGATTAGAGAATCACAAAATTTAATCTAATTAACCTATTGATTTCATTAAATGACGAAAATACCCTCGGTCGATTACTTAAAAAATTGCCGGGTCGGGACGCGGATCCTTACATATCCGACTACAGAAGGAAAAAAATCCGCGGATCTGTTTGTACTCCAGAATAATATTTTTCGGATCCAGTATATTATTTCATTCAAGATTAGTTAATTAAAGTCCCAAACAGATTTATTCGTTATAGGCAAACACTCTGATTTCATTTTCCTTTAAGGTATTTAAATGAAAACCATAAATTTTAATTACCAAAAATTCGGATATTTCCTTAATTACCGAGATTGATCTTAACAGATAATCTTTTTAAAGGAATATTTAGTGATTCAGTTAAAATCTTTAAAAACGAATATTCAAGTTACCAAATCTGACTAAATTGCTTGATTTCCGATATTATAATATATTTCCTTAACAAAATTTTAGTAATTAATTGTGAGTAGTATAGATAGAAAGAATTAAAAACGCAGAAATTATATATATGTAAAGTTGTAAACTAATTTACAGAAAAGGTGTATATCCCACATCGACTAAATATTATGGAATATGGTTCATAATCACTATGAATATGTGACTAAAATGTTTTGAGTACAAATGAGCAGGAAGCTTGATTTATCAGGTATCCAAATTTAACAGTTTAATTTGGTTCTATATTTGAAAATATTTAAACTTTTAAAAAGTAAACATATTATAATATATTTATGTTTTTTAAAAAAGTTTAAGATATTATAAATATTTAATTTTTTATACAATGTTTAAATTATTATAAATATTTGAACTCCGTCGAAAATTTAAAATTTTATAATATATTTAAAGTCTATAAAATATTTAAGTAATATTAATATTTTAATTCTCACTACAAGAAAACACGTGATTTGCAACGTATATCTGCGACGGAGAAACGTCGTCGCAAATTTGCTATGGATTTGCAATTATTTTGCTACTCGGAAAACGTTGTCGTTAATTCCTCGCAAAATTAGCGACGGATATTTCCCTCGCAAATTTGCGACGGAACTAAGACACCATTGCGAGGATAAGTAAATTCCTCGCAAATGACACGCAATTCCCTAACAAATTTACGACGAATTAGCGATAAGACTGCCGTAGCAAATTTGCGAGGAGTTTACGAAGGACTAGATGTCGGCAAGCACGTTTTCCCCGAGTGTACCTGTTTTGTCGGCAAAAAGGACACTGCCTCGCAACGTAGCAAGAAATAAATATCTAAAAGCAACCTGTCGCAAATCCGTCGCAAATTCCCTCGCAAATCCGTAGCAGATATTTTTAGAAAGTCTATAAATAGCCAGTCCGTGAGACATGGAAACTACAACACAAAGCAATAAGAAAAAAAAACTGGTGGGAGAGAAAAAAAAAATTCTGAGAGCAAGAGAAAAAAAAAGAGAGAAAAATAATTGTCAAAAAAAAAATTTGTGATAAAAAAATTCTAGAGAAAATAATGTTTGGAGGTGGAGAGCACGAGATATATACAATACGACGGTGGATGTACAATCATAGAGACCCAAACACCGGTGATGTGACGAAAGAGTTTTGTGATGGCTTGCGCGGTTTCATGTACCAGGCGACCAACCAAGACTTTGCTCGTGAAAACGGTACAATATTTTGTCCATGTCCTAGGTGCAAGAACATTAATTAATTGGAATTTAATCTAGTGAAGAAGCATCTTTCTAATAGAGGATTTATGCCAAATTACTATGTATGGTTCCGTCATGGAGAGGGTTGTTGCAGTAACGTTGGAAGTAGTAGTATGAATTATGCTGTTGATCAACCTAGTAATTATGGGCATCAAGAATCTGATCAATTTGGTTTTTATGGGTATAATGAAGAAAATAGATTTCATCATATGGTTAATGATGCATTTCATGAAACTACTGCTGCATTTCCTGAGAATAATACGGAAGAACCCAATGTAGATGCACAACGTTTTTATGATATGTTAGATGCGGCAAATCAACCTATCTACGATGGATGTAGAGAAGGGCATTCTAAGTTATCTTTGGCATCTAGGATGATGACAATTAAAGCTGATAATAACTTAAGTGAGATTTGCATGGATTCTTGGGCTGAACTCATTAAAGAGTATTTGCCACCTGATAATGTATCGGCTGAGAACTACTATGAAATACAGAAGTTGGTTGCGAGTCTTGGATTACCATCTGAAATGATTGATGTGTGCGTTGACTATTGCATGATTTTTTGGAAAGATGATGCTAAGCTGCAGGAATGTCAGTTTTGCGGGAAGCCGAGATATCAGCCTACTGAAGGAAGGACACGAGTGCCATATAAACGTATGTGGTACTTGCCTGTTGGTGATAGATTGAAACGCCTATACCAATCAAAACGGACTGCAGCGGCAATGAGATGGCATGCAGAACATTCTACACACGAAGGAGAGATTACACACCCATCTGATGCAAAGGCGTGGAAGCATTTTCAATCGGTATATCCTGACTTTGCTCAAGAGTGTAGGAATATTTATCTTGGGTTGTGTACAGATGGTTTTAGTCCATTTGGTATGTCAGGGAGGCAGTATTCTTTATGGCCTGTTATATTGACACCATACAATCTTCCTCCAGATATGTGTATGCAAAGCGAATTTTTGTTCTTGAGTATTTTGGTACCAGGTCCTAAGCATCCGAAGCGAGCTCTAGATATCTTCTTGCAACCTCTGATTCATGAGCTTAAGCAATTGTGGTATGAAGGTGTTCAGACATATGATTCCTCAAGAAAACAGAATTTCAATATGCGGGCAGTGCTAATGTGGACGATTAGTGCTTCCCCGCATACGGAATGTTATCTGGGTGGACCACACATGGAAGATTATCATGTCCTTATTGTATGGATGGTAAAGAGGCATTTCAGTTAAAGTATGGGCAAAAACCTTGTTGGTTTGATTGTCATCGTCGATTTCTTCCCTTGCATCATCCGTACCGGAGGAACAAGAAGTTGTTCAGAAAGAATAAAGTTGTGCGTGTTCCCCCACCAACTTACGCCTCTGGCAATGATTTGTTTGAACAGATCGATTACTATGGTGCTCAAGAAACATGTAAACGTGGGGGTAACTATCACACACCAGCAAACATGCCGGATGGATAGTGAATCATATTTGGCACTAGGTAAATTATAATGGTGTTTTGTTGTGTTTTTTTCATAAGTTTTTGTTGTGTTTTACAATGGTTTTGCTACGTAGTTGCGAGGTCAATAGATATTGCGAGGTATTTGCGAGGTTTTGCCGAGGGTCATCTCGCAAATGCCTGGCAATATTAAGTAATTGTAATATTTCTAAACATTTTAAATATTAGCTTGAATCTTGGACCCAAGATTTTGCTGGTTTTAAAAATATTAATAAAAACATTAATTAGTTAAGGTCTAAACATTATTTAATCTTTAGTTTAATTTAATATAAACATTAATTAGTTTTTTTTGTTGTTTTAATTTTCGAATTATATGGTTTTGTATTCCAACGTATTTGCGAGGAACTCTAGCAAAGCCGTCGCAATATTTAGGGTTTCCTATTGCGACGTTTTTGCGAGGGGAACGTTGCAACGGCGTCGCAATATTTGCTACGGATTTGCGAGAAGTCAAAAAGTTTATATATACACCGCAGCCCTTAGTTTGAGCTCGCTCAAACCACGCCGCATCCAAAACCCTAAATTCTCTCTTCTTCTTCCTTCTTCTTCGTTTAACATCTCGCCGTTTTCCGGTTAATCCTTCTTCTTTCCCTAATTTCTTCCTCCAATCTTCTTCTTCTTCGACTCGACTCGGCTTCTCCAAAGGTAAATCTGACAGTCATTTTTCTATAGTTTCATTTTGAATCGATTTACGGTTTTTCATTCGATTTAAGTGTTGTTTTATTCGATTCACGGGTTTTTCAATCGATCTGTAGATGTTTATTCGATTTAGAACCCTTAACCCTAAACCGATTTAGAACCTTAATTTATTCGAATTTGATCTCAGACTTTTTTTTTTCTTGTAGATGTTTTCTTGGAACGACTACACACGATTCCTCTCGCAGACTAATGCTCCAAGTCCATGCAGTGGTGGTTCTCGAGGGTCGTCATCGGGGGTTCAAGGTTCTCGACATGCAACCTCACAGCATAGGCCTCCGGCACCTGCTTCATCTCCACCCATTCGTACGCCTCCAACCGCTGCTGCATCTCCAGCCACTCCTACATCTTTGCCTCAACGTTTAAACAGTATGACGTTGGAGGAGTTACTCGAGAGTCCTGGCCGTCAAAATCTAACACGATTAGATCCAAACCGTCCACCAGGAACTCTCTGGTAAGAGAATGATTAACTTATTTCAATTTTAAATTTGAATTTTTAATTTTAGGATCAATACTTACATCAAAACAATTATGTTATCCCTAGGTTTTGTGATGATGGAGGCGTTGCAGCCACTGTCCGCAGCATCTTTGAAAGAGATTTCAAAGAGCCTCATGCTAATTGGTCACAAACGCCACATGCGGTCGTAGATCGTTGGTATGAAACTTTTGCGGTAAGTAATAGTTTAGTTTAGTTTAATCGTTGATATATAACTTATGTAGCTTGGATCAATACTAATATATTTTGTTTTCTTTTTACAAGCAAACATATAACTGGGACCGTTCTATAAACGGTAGAGTTAGACATGAGTTTGAGAAGAAGTTGAAGGAGCGGATGTGTGATCAAGTGTGCCGGTGGAAGGGAAAGTGGAGGGAGAATGGTGATGATGCAAGGCCGCGATGGATTGATCCTCAAGTATGGGATGGACTAGTTAAGTATTGGCGTGATCCCAAATCAGAAAAAAGAGTATCAACGGTCGTAATGCTCGATATCATGATCCTGATGGCACTGGCATACATAAACACCGCTCAGGCCAGACCTCTTTTAAAGCTCGTGCCAGAAAACTTGTAAGTTTCTAAATTCTTACAAGTTACTTCTTGTCTGTTAATTCTTACAAGTTACAAGTTTCTAAATTCTATGTTACTTCTTGTCTTTTTCTTACTAATGACCTTTGTCTTTTGTTTTACTTTTTGTTAGTCTGAGGTGACTGGTGAAAGCACTCCGGATTATCTACGTGTCCTAGAAGACACTCACAAAAAAACCCGATGGGAGTTTTGTCGATGGAAAGTCAGAGTCCATCTTCAATGAAGTGTCATCAATACAAGAGGTTCAGTCTCAGCTCTGTTCAGGGGATAACACGGAGAGTTCTGCTTCTGGTGGGTTGTCTGTTCATGCCAAGAACAAAATTTATGCCGAGGTAAACTTCTATTTTATGTTGGATGTTTGATGTTGCCTTATTGTTTGGAGTTTTTGTTGGATGTTGAACGTATTTCTTGTGTGCTTTTGAAAACTCTAAAGTTTGTCTTGTATGAGTTTGTGTTGTTGTTTTTAGTTTGTCATATGGTATGCTAAGATTGTTCTTGATAGTTTGTCATAAGATTAGGATATGCTACATTTGTGTTGTTGTGTCTGTTCTAGGATCCGAATCTTGTATGTCACTTGTTGGCTGTTTCAAATGAATATGAAACTAATTGTTTGATTGTATTGCTCGTAGGTTGCTCCGAGGAAGAAAAATAGACTTTATGGAGTTGGTTCTCTGCAACATGAAGCATCTTCAGACCATTTTGGACCATCGCTTCCGCCTACTGAGGATCCGATTGTTCTTGCTCAGAAGCTTGCTGTCGCTGAAGCTACTCTTGCAACCCAGGCCACTCAAATTCAAGACAGTGCTCAAAGGATGCATAGCTATGATGCATATTTTGACTACCTTGCCGGCAAGGATCCTGAGTTTGCTGCTAAGTTTGGAAGCAGGCTTGTTGACTCCAATCCTCCAGCAACACTAGACAGCACAGGCACAGACACAGGCACAACCACTGGCACAGATACAGGAACCGGAACTGGGGTTCCCTCTCTATCACCCTCTTTTTAAGACAATTTGATATTAAGTTCTAAGGTTGACTTTGTTTTTTTGGACATGGTTCTAATGTTGTTGTTAAGACAATTTTTTGTTTCTTAATTTTTTGTTTAGAAACAAAAAATTGTCTCGGTTAATATGTCTGAATTTTATTTTATATTTTGATTATAATTTCTATTTCTTATAAAATATTGTGAAAATATAAATATATAAATATATAAATTTGAAAATCAAAAATATAAATATCAAAATGAAAAAAATTCTTAATTCCGTAGCAAATTTATGCTACGGATCTGCGATGATTACTAATTTGTTACGGATTTTGCGACGAAACACATATCTAGGTTTATAATCTTATTAAAACTTTGTGACGGAAACAACGTCGCAAAAATCTAGCAAATCTGCGAGGGATTTACGTCGAACATATTTTGCAAGAGGAAAGCGAGGAATGTTGTTCATCGCAATTTACGAGTGCTTTGCGACGGACATTTATTGCAAGAGAGGTGCGAGGAATGTTGTTCATCGCAATTTGCGATGTTTTGCGACGGACGTCAATTCATCGCAAATTTTGCGAGGGAAGTGCTACGTGTATTAATTTGCGACACACGATTAGCGAGGAATTGACGATCCTCGCAAATCCCTCGCTAACACCAGTTTGCGAGGGAAGAGCGACAAATCTTGCCATCGCAAATCGCGTGTTTTCTTGTAGTTTCTTAAAAATTTAAAATATAAAATTTTTTTGAGTTAAATCCGTTAAAACATGGACCATGACTTGGTTTTGGTAGGTTTTTCATTAAAAATGATTAGAGAATCACAAAATTTAATCTAATTAACCTATAGTTTTGATTTCATTAAATGACGAAAATACCCTCGGTCGATTACTTAAAAAATTGCCGGGTCGGGACGCGGATCCTTACATATCCGCCTACAGAAGGAAAAAAATCCGCGGATCTGTTTGTACTCCAGAATAATATTTTTCAGATCCAGTATATTATTTCATTCAAGATTAGTTATTTAAGATCCCAAACAGAGTTATTCGTTATAGGCAAACACTCTGATTTCATTTTCCTTTAAGGTATTTAAATGAAAACCATAAATTTTAATTACCAAAAATTCGGATATTTCCTTAATTACCGAGATTGATCTTAACAGATAATTTTTTAAAAGGAATATTTAGTGATTCAGTTAAAATCTTTAAAAACGAATATTCAAGTTACCAAATCTGACTAAATTGCTTGATTTCCGATATTATAATATTTCCTTAACAAAATTTTAGTAATTAATTGTGAGTAGTATAGATAGAAAGAATTAAAAACGCAGAAATTATATATATGTAAAGTTGTAAACTAATTTACAGAAAATGTGTATATCCCACATCGACTAAATATTATGGAATATGGTTCATAATCACTATAAATATGTGACTAAAATGTTTTGAGTACAAATGAGCAGGAAGCTTGATTTATCAGGTATCCAAATTTAACAGTTTAATTTGGTTCTATATTTGAAAATATTTAAACTTTTAAAAAGTAAACATATTATAATATATTTACGTTTTAAAAAAAATTTTAAGATATTATAAATATTTAAATTTTTTATACAACGTTTAAATTATTATAAATATTTGAACTCCGTCGAAAGTTTAAAATATTATAATATATTTAAAGTCTATAAAATATTTAAGTAATATTAATATTTTAATTCTTAAAATTTTAAAATATAAATTTTTTTTGAGTTAAATCCGTTAAAACATGTATTTTTATCAAACTATAAATTAAGCCATGGAAGCAGGATATGTCTGTCCTCTTACAAAACTACTATCCGATATTGCGGAGTGTCTATTCTCTTACAAAACTACGTACTATCTACTATTGTGGTGTGTCTGTTTCCGTGAAAAACTACATTTTACAAACTACTTACTCTATTAGGATTTCCAATTTACTGTATAACCCCAAATATACAAATAAATACTATATAAACAAAGAAAATAAATTAAAATAAAAAACTATATTACAAAAATACAAATTACAAAAAAAATAACTAACAAAATATATAATCTCGTGCTGTAGCACGGGTATCACCTAGTTATATGTAAAGACTTTGACCTTTTTGAAACAATTCACTTCTTGTTAATGATAAAAGATAACAATGACACTTGTTCTTTTAAAATGAAACCACAACTTGATTAGAAGACTTATCAATGGTCCAATTATAGTTTGTGAATAAATCATGAATCCAAGTATCCAAATGATCACATATTGTATTTAAAATGTAAATGCAACTGAAACTCTTTTGCTCAAAGTCTGTGATTCTATTTATTGTTTGCAATGAGAATTAATAAACCAGAGCAGATCTCTATGAGTTGAGACTAATCAGTGTACACGATCAATCTCACATCCGATACCACCTCGCAAGCCTTTCTTTAACAAGAGGATCCAAACCAGATACACAATCAGCCCATGAGTTTCTTCCTAGCATCTGAACCGAAAATTTTAAATAAAAAACATTAACAATTTGGCATCCGATTACTTCTAATGTACACTAACAAGCACTTGGAGGCGCTCTTTGGTTAAAATATGAACTTAAAACTTACGCCTTTGTAGCCGTTCAGCACTCGAGTGAATTCGGTTTGGAGGTCCTCGTTTCTTATTTCCTACGATAAAATAAAGTTAAATGGTCACAACCAATTGTCCAAAAGCTTAGTGAAAAGATGGAATTGAGCTAGGAGAGTTGTCACAATTAATTCTCTTTTCACTTACTTGCCAGCTTGCAAAGGCTAAGCATATGTAAGCAACTGAGCTGCATCCTACTGATGGATTCGCTTTAACCTAAATTATGGAGAACACTTGTAAAATATCAAACTTGAATCAATGTTATAAAAAAAGCAAAAACTAGAGAGAAGAATTACCATTTCACATAACCCACTAAATGCAGCTTCTTTCGTAATGTCATCATCAGCTAACCTGAAAAGAAAGTGTAGTTAGAAACAATTTTACCAAGCCAAATCCAAGACAAAGGTTCACTCACGTTGCACATGTCTTGCACCAAGCCTTCATAGAGTACTCCATGTGTGGTGGAACGAGGTCTGGACGAATCCATGCTAGTATTCCAAGGGTAATTGCACTGTTCACAGTTAGGTCAATCGTATTGCATTCAAGTAGTGTAGTTGCGCTATTCACAACTAATGCCTATTTATTTACAACAACAAAAAAGGCATACCTAGATACATGGCCTGTAAAATCTTGAATTTATAAGGCTGCTAGACTCACCTCTCCATGTTGAAGAATCAAGCCTAAGGAAGAGACAACATTGGTCATGATTGGTGAGACTTCTTGACGGAACTGAAAATATTACAGGCCATGAGTTTTCTCTTAACCAAAAACTTCAAGCATAAATCGAAAATATATATCAAATTGGTATTACCTCGAACGCTAATTCTCCAATTGCTCTTCAGGCATTGTTTGCAGAACCAAGGTTTTCTCCGGTAAAATTTTCACTCTTTACAAAGCATAAATACAGTCAAATACAATAAACAAAGAGATAATGTATCATAGCAATGTAATTGGATACCAACCAGTTGTTGGCTTGCGATGACGAGGAACTCAGGCATGCGGGGTTGTAGATAAAGCGGAAATACCTGTTAGTCATATCCACAAACCAATGATTACTTTAACACATCTAGCACAAATGATGACATAATCTCACAAAACTAGTAACTGTCACTCTCCTTGACATTAATTTGATTATGTAAAAGGAAATTAGCTTGACGAATAAAAGTACACCTTACCATTGCAAGATCATACATAAGGGCAAAAGCAGTTTCTCTGACATCAGGAGTTTCATGCATGCAACACTTGAGAAGCAAGTCCATTAGATTACTTTGTGAAACCTACGTAAGAGCGATGATGTGAGTATTCATACATCCGGTTTTGACAATTAAATGGGTCATATTATAAAATACAACTTTGATATTAGCGAAACTAATTGAGTAATTCACTGGGTGATCATGAGTAAACCCCGTGTGAACAAGACATCAAGAACGGGAGTACCATAGATTTTATCCCACGGCCAAGTCCGTGAGCAAGTCCAGAAACAAGCTCAAGAGAACTAACAATGATTCTTTTGTATTCAGCCTTATCAAAAACATGGTTAACCTAAAACCAACACAAGCTATAATTAAACAACAAACAAAAGTGTTGAGATATGATCAACCTTGAAACAGGAAGTTGTAGTGGATCAGAAACTTGTCTACGTTTGTTTAACATGGACCTGTTTGGTCTGTCAGAAACTGGGCCATATATTAGTGTGAAGCCCATACAAGAACTGACTCTGTATTAGGTATAAATACATAAGGTCAAAGTGAGAGAAAAGAGAGCTGCGCCGAACCCTAGTTCAGGCGGTTCTGAAGAGGTGAACATAGCTAGAGAGAGATGTAGATTCTCGGTGTATCTAGGCTCAATCTCTTGTTATTCTTCTTTCATATGTTGTTCTTGTGAGACTCTATCTACGATGTTAGATGAGTGTGAGAGGTATGTTGTAACCATAACACATATGTAACTCTTGATCTATAATGGATGTTGAGGACTCTGTTTCCTCCCCAGACGTAGCTGCTAATGCAGTGAACTGGGTTACCAAATCTCTGTGTTTCTCTATTTTTGTGTTCTCTCTATTTCCGTGTTTAAAGCTTGAGTTAGATCCATCAATCAGTACTTGATTGAATACAAAGTTGTTGTATCGATTTACAACAAAAAGCATGCAATAGTTATGTATAAGCCCTAATAAAATGTAGAATTGTTCTAAACTCAAGCATGTGAAAAAAGAAAAATTAAGAAAATAAATTGGAAAATGATCGCTCCAAGTCTCTATTGAAATGATTTCATAGAATTATGAATTGAACCTTAGCTAGTTGTTGTTGTTGGATGATATCCAGGCTCCTCCGGAAAACAGACAGAGCAAATGGAGCGAATCCTACTCCTAAAGCCTGAAACATGGAAACACAACTTGTCATAAATAGATTGTTCATAGTGTTAGTAGCAATATTAAATAGGCTCTCAAATTAACCATTTATCAAATGCAAGAAGTTTTCAACCCCATATTTAATTTGAGTTCTTAAAAATAACAAAATGTTCACTTACTAGGATAATTTAAATAATCTAGAAATTAAAGACCGTACATATATATCCTTATGGAGTTTGACAAGTAGTACCATATACCTCAGAAAGGGATGTGAAGCATTTTAGCAAATGAATTACATCTTTATCTGAACTTGAAGTTTGTTGCAACTTTGAAACCAGTGGGGGCATCAAAATCTCAAGATAATTAGGCTGCATAAGGGGTTAGTTTTAAGTAGGTTAAAACATGTGAAACTACCACTATTAAAAATAATATATATATATATATATATTACTCGCCATATAGCTAAATTTACAGGACCATATTAGCCGTACACATACCTCATTCAGATCGATTCCAACTGAATCTGCCAGTGCTCTAATACCATCATAAACAAACTTTAAGTTCTGCCTCTGGATGTATGAAAGCAATGTGTTAGGTAGTCAACAAAATAAAATATTGTTTGAAGTCTATAATAGCTGCATAAAGATTTAGTATGGCAATATAGTTAACTTTAAGAAAATTTAACGACCTGATATATTTCAAGAGCGCGCATTAGATGGCGTAGTATGACACTCAGGTGTGGCACTAAGTTTTCCCCAGCATCCTAGAAGTTGACAAATAAATTATTTTTTCTCAACAAAGATCAATTTATTAAAATTTTAACTTGAATTTGGATGAAACTTAATTATGGGTTCATGATGGAACAATCTTTAATTGGAACTGAAATTAGGTCCAACTTCTATACTATAGTTCAAGAAATACTACAGAAAATATCACCTCCTTAAGATTTTCTTGAGAATTCTATGGGAAAAAATATTTATATATTAATGTAAGAGAGTCAAGATATTAATAATAGAATAATTTGATATAGTAGTAAAGGTTCTACATATTAGGATAAATTTGAAGTATATATATATGACCATAACTGTTTGACAAAAAAAAAAAAAAAAATATATATATATATATATATGACCATAACTTGTCTAAGTTAGAAAAATTAGAAAAACTAATAAAAACAAAAGGTGCTACATATAAGGTTCTCAAAGAGTGTTCGTGAACATAACTTCTCTAAGTTTTTCTAAAATGATTTTGATAATATATTTTACAAGTATCTTCGTTCTTTCATATTCTTCTTCATTCTTAAAGATACATTCGGCTTCGGTTAATTTCTTTTGGGTATGTAGGTATTAGTTAAGCTAACGCTAAGCACTATAGAAGTTCTCTACACTTGACATAACTTAGAAAATTGCAAAACGAAAAGTTACCTCTTCAATAGTTATCAAAGCTAGACATGCCGCCTTCTGGACCCGGTTGCTTGTATCCAAAAGTTTCGGAAGAAGACCCTCAAGAGCTTTCTCAAATAGTTCAGAATTCTTGAGATCATCATCTTCCTGTAAAATAATAGTATCAAATCATTTAAAAAGATTGTTTGAATAAGTAGAAGCAAAAAATATCTTGTTCAATCATACCTTAAAAACATATGTGCCAAATTGAGAAAGTGTCCAGCAAGATATGCTTCGTATGAGAGGAAACTTATCATCTAAAAGGGGAAGAAGGATTGCTACAATCTGCAAAGACAAGGCACTCGAATATTAGTAAACTTTTTATTAACGGATACATCAATTATATTAAACGAGAAGTGAAAACGTCTCACATTCAATCTCAGCAAAATTTTACCATTATACCATTAATGAAATTGTCCTTCACGTTGTAATATTTTGCCCCTGGACGTAAAATTACCTATTTTCGCATTAAAAATAAATCAAAAATCGGATTAGAAATAATCTAATTGCATAAAAAGTTAATTGCACAAATAGAATTTGCTAAATTAATCCCTAAATTTTATGAATAAGATCTCTTTCACGCTTAATCAAAGGATACATGACCATAATATAACACGCATAAATTGGGTAATTAATGGGCTTAGGTTAGATTTTTTAAAGATCCACGTAAATAAAAATTATGGGTTTATGCATGAAAAAAGCCCGATGAGAAAACACCGTCTTTCTGTAAACCCTAAAAACCTAGAAACCCTAAAAATATAGATGCTTTACAACTATAAATACAATGATTTCGTATGCTTTCACCATAACCCGAAAAAAGCATTCTTCTCTTGAATTTTAATAATTCTTTTATTATGTTCTCAAATTTTTATTTTTATTCCGATCTTGCTGTTTTTAATGATACATCGACTGATCCCTTTTAGTTTCCTGTTCGTATAGTGGTTTCTTGGAAAGCAAGATCCACAAATCATAAAGCTTTGGTTGTTGTTGGTTCATCTTCTAATCAAGGTATAAAATCGTTTTTTTTTTTGTTGAGTTTTATAGATTCGTTCATATTCTCAATTTCTAATTTGTATTCTGATTTTGTTGTTTCTTATGATTCACTTTTATTTTCCTGTTCGTGTAGCTGTTTCTTGGAAAGCAAAATTTCAAATCTTACTGTTTTGTATTATTCACCTAATTTAATGTGTTTTTCTGATTGTGTAGTGGTTTCTTGGGAACCAAGATTCGAAACTCACCAAGCTTCGGTTATTGTTGGTTCACCTTTAAAAAAGGGTATAATATTTTACTATTTTGAATGATGATTTACATTAGTTTCTTTTGTCATGATCTCAAATTTATATTGGTGTTCCTATAATGTGTTTATGAATAATCTACGGATCTACAGATTAATTGTATTTACCTGATTCTATGGTTGTTTCTTATATAATAATTGTATTCAGATTTTGCTGTTTCTTATGATTCACTTTTATTTTCATGTTCGTGTAGCTGTTACTTGGAAAGTAAAATTTCAAATCTTACTGTTTTGTATTATTCACCTAATTTAATGTGTTTTCCTGTTCGTGTAGTGTTTTCTTGGGAACCAACATTCGAATCTCACCAAGCTTCGGTTATTGTTGGTTCACCTTTAAAAAAGGGTATAACATTTTACTATTTTGAATGATGATTTACATTAGTTTCTTTTGTCATGATCTCAAAATTATATTGGTTGCGAGGCAGAGATTATATATTACTATATTTTACTATATATTAGTTTCACTACAGATCTACAGAGTAATTGTATTTACCTGTTTGTATGGTTGTTTCATATATAATAATATAATAATAATAATTTTTTGATTTAGGTATTGTGGAGGAGACTTTGATACTTAATAATATCAGGTATAATTTCTTATAATTATAATTCTTATCACGATTGTATTTTCCTTTTAAAAATTATTTATAGTTTATAATAATAAATAGTAGTTTTGTCTAAACTTGGATTGCCATGTTTCAGGACTATTATGATCGTAGATATCCATGGATTCGATTTATGGGTATTTCGTTTTTTTTAAATCGTGTTATGTAATTTTATGTGTAACTTAAATTCTACCATGTTTTATCTATTTTTAAAACGTTATATAAACATGTTTTATTTGGTAAGTTTGATTTACTTTTAACTAAAATATTGAACAGGTTTCACCTAGGGAATGCTACAATGAAGATGGTCCTGAGGATAATGGTATGAATCATCCGATGGCTACGACAGCTAAATTCTCGGAATGGATTATATTCAATACCCAAGTTGCTCAAGCTAAAGGAATTACTTATTCTGAAATTCCAAAACCATTTGTTTGGTGTCCTAGAGATATGATATGGAAGAGAAAATCAAGGAGAAGATAATTTCAATCGCCATACAATATTCCTATAATATTTGTTTCGTTAAATTAATTTGAAATTTCTTTAAATGTAACAGTAGTCATAAATTTATTATATTTATCTTTCATCTTTTTGAAATTATTTCACTTTAATGAGTTTTGTATGATATACAGTCTTCTCAATACATATAAAATACTTATCGTCATAAAGCTATTATATGGAAGACAATATAAAGTTGTTATCGTCATATTTCTCATATTTTTATTTCAATAGAAATTGAGATCGTTGAAAAAATTATGGTATATGCGATTAGTAACAACTTTAATTCAAGCAACAGCAAAATTCAAACCGAGAATATGAACGAATGCATGTATGGATGCAAGTCCAAATAAAAAAGTTTTTTGTTATTTTCAAAGTCTTCGCATTGGTTAAAACAATTTCGAACTGACATTACCAAATTGACATAATTGTTTTACGTAACTTCCAATCACTCTTCCTATTCTCCTTTCTTTTTTCTAACGTCTAACCTCTCACCTTTCTTCTTTCTAAAAAATAACCAAGTACCAAACAAGGAGATGGTTGCATACATAGAAGATTTGAATCCATCAACAGATAGGTTGAGTATTGCTGTTAAAGTATTGAGGCTGTGGATACCCGAAATCATTATAATGCAGCCTACCTACATTTGTTTGATCTTGGTTGATGGGAAGGTAACAATCCATTTATATCCATCATCTCCTTAAAGTTTAAATCTGAAATTAGGTTTTTCCATATAATTTAGGGAAAAAGAATTGAAGCTAAATTCAGAAGTCAACTTTACTTTGCTGAGTACATAGACGTGTTGCAAGAAGGACGATGGTTTCTACTTTACAAATTCCAAGTTGTTGAAAATCAGAATATTTACAGGAATTGTAACAATTCTTTCGAAATATTGATCACTCGCCAAACTCGCATCACTCCGATCCCTCCTAGATGTGGAGACAATTTTTTTTCATCTAATAGATGCACTAACAGTGGAAAATGCTGCAGAAGATGAGAGTAATTGTTGTGTTGGTAAATTAATTTAAATATACTGTTTAACTTACTGTTTTTATAAAACATTATTTCCTTAGATTCATAGTTTTCTGATTTTTTCAGATTTTTGTGGAACGGTGGTAATGGTAAGGCAAGGTCGTAAAATTGTTTTCCTAGAAAATGAAGTTGGATTCAATGGTCTGAAAGAGGTTCTTCCCTTTACTGTAATTAACATCAAGTAAGTTTATAGTTTTAAAATTTTAAAAACAAGTACTACCTCATTTGATTTATTTTTGCCAATGAAAATAGTACATAATTATTAAGACTGAAGTTGTCAATTGTTGTTTTTTTTAATGCAAAGTAACGAACAGGTTGAATGTATTGCCGTCGGTGATACATGTTCGGAATTTCGTGAAAAATGGGAACAACATGTTGCAAGTCCTTCCTATGCCAGTGAACCAATATTGTGTGTGCTTACATTTTGGAGAATCTCTGTCTTTGGAGGTATTAAGCAATATATAAGCATTTGTTTTAGATAAGCCAATATATCAAATTAAAGATTTGGAACTTACTTATTTTTTTAAAAAGGTCGGCATTGTCTAATGTCTCAAATAAGATGTTCTAAATTTTTACTTGGCAACGAAGCAAGAGCATTCACTACAGATCCTGCACTATAAGTTCTTAAATTTCCTATACTATGACAGATTATTAATATGGAATCTTTATTATAAGATGTTTTAGTTATTATGTTCCTTTATCTTTCGCAGTCTTTGTTTCCATGAATCATCAGACGATGAAGATTACAACGGCTCAGAAGAAGATGAGAGTGATTCTAATGATTCGATCTAATGTTAAGACTTGTTCGCCTATTCCTAAATTTCGTAAAAAACTTTCGTTTACTTACTATTGAATTAAGTTAAGCTGTTTGTTGTTTTAATATTGGACCTATATTTTCGCATATTATGCGAATAACTCTTATGGGATTTTTAATTTATATTCAAATATGTCTTTTAAAGATACTTTTGACAGAGTACCTTTCATGAATGACAGATGCATGCCATTTATATAATCAGATGAATGACATATATATCTTTATAATATGTTATATATATTTTTTTCATACGGATCATTATCTGAATGATAATAATTATTGAAAACTTAAAGTGATAAACATGAAAATAATTATATTTTGGAAATGAAATATATTAATTAGATTTTACATAATATAGAGATTATGATGCAAGTAAATATTGTCTAAATAAGTAAATAAAATTTATAATAGATATATATGTGATATATTTGCATATATCTATTATTAATTATAAATACACGAATCTCATAATATTTTATTTTAGTATTTAGGAAAATATACTAATTTCTAAGGTTATATATATACAGAGACGTTTGACAGATCTTAAGTACAATATCCAAAACTCTTGAATATTCCAAGGTTCTTTAAAACTTTCGACACATAATTCTTTAGTTATGTTTCAAAATCATAATCTTGTATATAATAATTGATTTAGTTTAGTGCAGGTTAAATTATGGCTACGAATTGTCCGACTGATCGTGTTTCACGTTTGAATCCTTCAAAATACGAATGGAAAATTCGTGTTAGGATTTTGTGTTTATGGGAAGAAAAAACTGTTCGTCTTGGTTCAACCCTAGAGATGGTCCTAAGTGATAATCAGGTTTGCTAATTGTTTAAATTGTTAGGTAATCAGGTTTTCCAAATTTTGATAGAAATTTAATTATATTTGTTTTATTTAAATAGGGTATAAAGATCGAGTGTAGTTTTCGTGGTGATGTTTATGACAGATTTGTGTCCAAATTTCATCTTGGCGATTGGATTGAGCTTGAAAATTTTAAAGTTGTCGATCAATATGGGTCATGCAGAGCTACCACGCATCGATACAAGATTATTATTTTGTATAAGACCAAGATTAGTTAGACTTCGATTGTTGGAGGTGAAGAATATTTTGAATTCATCGATTATAATCGAATATTAAATGGTTCTTATTGTGATGATTACTTGATCGGTGAGTTATTTTATTTATCTACTTTAGAAACTTTCATAATTGGTATCTTTATATACAAACGAAGGAAAAATGGGAGATTCGTGCATAAAAAAGGTTTTGATTGTGATAACAGCTTTGTTATTCCGTATAACCGGGAATTTTCTATCTGTTATCGTGCTTATATTAATGTTGAGTGGTATAATCAGTCACGTTCAGTGAAATATCTTTTCAAGTACATTACCAAAGGGCCAGATTATATTAGAGCTAACGTAGGAGACGAAGACGATCAGAATGAAATCAAGAAATACTATAACTGCAGGTATGCCTATTTATTTAACACATATGTTTAATTGAAAATATGTGTAAACCATAATAATTTAATATTTATTAATATTATTTTTCTTTATTAGATATGTCTCCGCATGTGAAGCAGCTTGGCGAATATTGGCTTTTCCGATTTGCTATCATACTACTCCCGTTGAGAAACTTCTGTTTCATCTTCCTGGACAGGAATTGGTAGTTTACAATGAAGATGATCCTATTGTAGATGTAATGAAGCGTTCAGCCAGAAGATCTAAACTGTTGGCCTGGATGGAATGCAATAAAAAAAACATCCGGAAGGTAGAAGTCTCACTTATGCTGAATTTCCAAATATGTTTGTGTGGATTAATAGTAAAAAATTCTGGCAACGAAGATCTGAAAGAAGAAAAAGTTTTGCAATAGGTAGAATTACATATGTACCACCTTCGATAGGCCCGGCGTACTACTTGAGAGTTTTACTTAATACAGTTCCAGGTGCCACAAGTTTTGATTTTTTAAAAACGGTAAAAGGTAAACTGTATAAAGAATTTAAAGATGCATGCTTTGCATTGGGATTATTGGATGATGACAAAGAATATATTCTAGCTATAAAACAGGCAAGTGTGTGGTGTTTAGGGCCGTTTCTAAGGAATTTGTTTGTCATACTATTGCTTTCGAAAAGTGCTTCGGTGCCTCTCGATCTCTAGCTCGCTACAAAAGACATATTGTGCGAATATATTTTGTATTTGCAAAGGAACCGTACGAACAACCACAGTAAGTATTTAGTTTTTAAAATATAAATAAATATAATAGTATAGTATTTCTAAAATTTACTGATCTA
>NC_141894.1:33612769-33654892 GCF_030686135.1 Camelina sativa | reverse complement strand
GTCTTGTTTTATTTCTGATATTTAATACACTGCTAATATGTACTAGTAGATATATGAATTATTGTACCATATGTTTTCTAGAGAAATGAGAGTTAGTTTTGGATTGAAACCTTATTTACCATCTTTTTGTTGATTCATCTTTTCTTTTCATCCATGGCATTTCAGCTTTCGACAAATGAATTTTTTTAAATAAACTAAGTATAAGGAAAACTCAAAGAAATAGCTTATTTAGCCTGTTCGTTTTAGTCGCCGCAAGTTATTGCGGCTGTGGCTGCCGCATATATCGTTGTTTGTTTGATTGCCGCAGGTACATGCGGCATGATGCTGCGGCAAACGCAGCTTTTGATTTTGGACGTCAATTAGTTGCGGCGACGAAACGAACATGTTCATTGTGTAAACTTGATTAAATTTAGTAAATAACCTCTTTTCATTAAATTCAGCAAATAACAAATTTGATCTATTTTGGACCCTTTTTTAACCACTAAACAGATGTTTTCTATCTTTCATTCTCTGCTTTATATGTCAAACAGTATATGCATCATTCCATTGCATTGAACAACATTGACTTATTCTTTTGGCAGTGTCATATTTAATATATACCATTCACATTGATAAAACTACTCAACATGAGATGTGATAGTGATAGTTTTATTTCAACATGCTAACTAAGTAATTGTCAATATTATTAACATGTGCTATACCCTTTTAACTAAAATTTCTAATCTGTTTTATCTGTCAAACTCGAGATTCAATAATTGATAGTTCTTAAATAAAGTTGATATGTGGTTTCAAAAATATTTTATCTTCAAAAAAAAAAATATATATATATAGCCCTGGACATTCGGATTCCCGAACCCGATCGGGTTCGGATTTTCGGGTTTAGATATATAGAACCCGTTCGAGTTTTTTATACTATCGGATCGGGTTTGAATATTACCGGTTCAGATTCGAATAATTCGGGTTTACCCAAACTCAAACAAACCATAAAAAGAAAACGAATTTTTTATTATTTTTATAAATTTTAGATCATTTTTATATATATAAATATTTAACGTTTCACGTTAATACAGAGAAACTAAGATGACAAAATGGTTAAAAGTGCACCATTAAATTCTTAAGGTTCTGGGTTCAAATCTCTTTAAATGCATATTTTTATATTTAGTTCGGGTGGATATTCTTTTTTTTTTTTTTTTTAATAATATACCTTTTCATTAACTCCAGGAAAATAATACAAAAGTGTCTCCAAACGAGTAACACTTACCAACTTATACAAAGGATCAAGAGAAAATATTAGAGAAAATATCGAAACCAAGTAACTAAGAGAGAGTCATCTGGGTTAGAGATCTTTTGTTTGAGCGTTAGGGGGCCAAGGTGAGCTCGAATGATGTTCTTGATCTCTTAGATCAAGGCCAAGGCTGGACGAGAGAGAGAAGTATGGAGATGTGAATTCCGCTCCTTCCAAATAGAATACACTGAGGCTTCGTAAAGAAGTCGACCAATCCAAGTAATGTTCTTGTCTCTACATGGATTTTTCAACCATCTGACTTCTGCTTCGGGTGGATATTCGGGTTCGGATATTCAGGTATCCGAATCTCAAAAGTACTAATCCCGATCAGGTTTTACATACTACCCGAATCTGACCCGAATCTCCTACTTCGGGTCGGGTTCGGATTCGGATTTCGGGTTCAGGGTAATATGCCTAGGGTTAAGAGCAATCCCATTGAACAACCTGATGGGATGTCTTTTTATTTTTTAACAATAAAATCAAAAAAAAAAACAAGTTTTAATCGGTATTAATCAGAGACCTGTGCATCTGCCCCCATCATTTTAGATACTGGGAGACACCCACGTGTCAAAAGTTGATTGGTCTCATTTGTTTTGTATTGTTTTTTTTTCTTTTCTCTTTCAATTCCACACAAACGAAACCAAAAAAGCATGAATCGATTTTTCAAAATCGAGTAGAACAACCCAATCGATTTTTCTTTTGGTGAGTCTCTTTTTTTTTTTTACTCTCACAAAATTTGATTCCTTTATTTTCAGATTCTGATTTTCCCATTCAAAGATTCGACCTTTTTTTTTTGTTTGTTCTGATTCAATTGAAACAAATATGATTTTGTTGAGGTTGTTGTGTTCATACTTCATAGGTACGTGAAGAGAATTGGATTCCAATTTCAAGATGGTACCAGCGTGCCAGATGTATCACTAACAAATTAGGCATACAGTTTTATCTTATAAATTACATACTCCATGTCTTGATGCTCTGTTTCTGATTTTTTTTTTGTTCTAAAGGAGTTTTGGGTAGGGAACGAAGAGCTTGTTAATATGTTTGTTGTTTATCTTATAAATTACATACTCCATGGCCGTACTAATAACCGTGGCGATGGTATTTAACTTTGTGACAATCTTCTTGGCTTTGATGTTTGTTGTTTCCATGTGTATGTGGCGTTTTAATTTGTGATTTGGTGATGATGATAGGTTTGCTTACTAAGGATTATTTTAGAGTTGTGAACTCGAGGGATTTGCTTTTCAACGATTGTGGTGACAGAGTTGCGCAGTTGCTTCACGTAGAATTAGTTCCTCCTTATTATTCTCAGTACGATGCTCTCTGCTCATCAACAAGTTTTGATTGTCAATACTCATTTGCTGTTTCTTCATGATTCAACTTTGTCTATAGTAAGACTGCAACTTTGTCTATAGCCTTTCTTCACCTTTTGCCAACGCAATCCCCAGTTTTGTTTTTGTGTGCAATTCTGTTTCTTACTTAGTTTTTCATACTCTTGTTGAAGCTCATTGTAATCACTCTGAAGCTCAGCCATCTTATTATTCATATTTTCCAGTTCTTCTTTAAGTGTCTTGATTTCATCATCTCTACAACCTGCAGAATTTTCTTCCTTTGCCTCCAACTGCTTGTCTTGCATCATCATCCTCATCTTTACTTGTTCCGTGAAAAGCACTTGAGTATTGATCTTGTTTTATTATATGATGTTTAGCTTTATGTCAGTCACTTATATATTACTCTTTGAATTCAAGAAAGGCTAACAGATTTGTTCTGTTTTATTTCATATGTACCTGGACAATGGTTCTCAGAGGCAACCGATCGAGTAATATCTAATACCAGCTAGAAATGTGACTATATTATGTCCGGATAGAGATGAATATGTTGCAAACTCAACATAGAACAAGAAATCAATGTTCAGTTTTGAGTTGAGTTTGGAATCAAAACACTCATATTTGGCGATGACTAATGGAAGGATAAAAACTAAAACCAATGGGATGAAGATCTAAATTTAAATTAATATTATTTTTAATATTATTAAAAGTTAGAGACACTAATTTGAGGATCTGCAATAGGTTTGCTCTAAGCACCTATACGAAAAGGGTAGCTCAATATTTAATTAATTCAGATATCCGTCAATGAAAAACTGTAACATTTTATAATAATCGAGTCCACAAAAATAAAGAAATTGAATCTTTGTACATGACATGTTCCCAGTGCACGTGAGTAGGTGCAATGTGTCCTTTCTTCTTTACCTTCTTTGTCTTGTTCAATCTTCACTTTCTAGAAAGAAGGTGAGAGATGAAAGTACTCAATTGCTGTATCAAATTATATTTGCAATTTCAAGGTTGTAGAAGAGCTAGCAATGATTGCAGAGCTAGACATGTTATTTATTTATTTTTATGGTGGATTTCAAGTTTCAGTTAATTTTTCTAACAAATATCATCTTTTTAACATTTGGAAGTTGCTAACTACTTTGTGTTGGCGTATCCATCGAACCAAAAACAAAATGAACAAGATGTGACATACAAGAGAGTCAAAACATTAACTAAGTAATCTAGTCTTTTGTTTTTTTTAAAAAAGTTATGGATTTTATACTTTTAATTCGAATTAATAAAATCATCATCAATGGCTGAAACTCTTCACTAATTTGTAATTTCTCTTAATACTTTGGAAGAGGACAAGCTAATGATGGTTGATGGTTGATGGTTGATGGTTAATGGTCAACGAGACAACTTCACTAATTAATTCACAATGCATGATGGTTGTTCTGCTAAAGCATATTGGCATCAGACCGGTTTAGCCGTTTAGCTTTCATCGAGACAAACTCTTCACTAATTCACAATACATGATGGTTGTACCGTGCTAAACCACTAAACCAGCACGTTGTTTCTACTTTGAGAAGTTATACCTGTAACTCTGTAAGGTTATGAGACCGGTTTAGCTTTCATCAATTTAGTCTTATATCGCCAAAACCATCGAATAAAAAAGTCAGTTATTCAAGATCAATGTTTATTCCACGGGTTTAGTTCGTAGTAAACAATTTTGCCCGGATGGAATGACTGTCTTGTTTTTCCAAAATTTTTGGGAAACCATAAAAAGTGATCTCACAAAAATGGTGAAGAATTTCTTTAGCTCTGGAACTTTTGACGGCAAGCTAAATGAAACAAATATTTGTTTAATCCCGAAAGGAGAATGACCTCGTGAAATGTCCAAATTTCGCCCGATTAGTCTATGTAATGTGATTTATAAGGTGATTTCAAAAATTTTGAGCTTACGACTCAAGAGGTTTTTGCCAGAAATTATATCCGAGACCCAATCTGCTTTTGTGGCAGGAAGATTAGTCACAGATAATATCATCATTGCTCAAGAAAACTTCCATGCCCTTCGTTCCAACCAAGCCAACCGGAAAAAATTTATGGCTATTAAGACAGACATGATTAAAGCTTATGATAGGGTGGAATAGAATTTCTTAAGAGCTTTGATGGAAAAAAATGGGATTTGATCAAAAATGGGTAGGATGGATAATGCAATGCATTACTTCTGTCTCTTACCGCGTTCTGATCAATGGCGATCCCAAGGGACGAATCCGGCCAACTAGAGGGATTCGACAAGGAGACCCCATCTCCCCATACTTATTCATTCTTTGTACTGAGGCACTAATCGCTCAGATTAAGAACGCTGAAAAAGAGGGGAAGATCCAGGGATTACGTATCTCGAATGCGAACCCACGGGTCTCACACTTACTTTTTGCAGATGACAGTTTATTCTTCTGCAGAGCTGACCCTCAACAATGTAAAGAAATTATTGATATAATCCGCTTTTATGGCGAGGCATCCGGACAAGAAATTAACTTCTCCAAATCTTCCATACTGTTTGGAACTGAGGTCCCGACCCATATACGACAAGAGATCAAATCTATTGTTGGCATATCACAAGAAGGAGGCATGGGTACCTATTTGAGCCTTCCTGAAAAGATTCATGGGTCAAAGGCACAAGTCTTTGCATTTGTGAGGGATAAACTTCATAAGAGAATAAACTTATGGACCTCAAAATCCTATCGAAGGGTGGCAAGGAAGTCCTGATTAAATCAGTGGCACAAGCAATTCCGACATACGTAATGTCGTGTTTTCTCTTACCAAAAGCTATATGTTCCAAATTAACTAGTGCCATTGCCGATTTCTGGTGGAGCAACAGAGCAGATAGTAAAGGATTACACTGGATATCATGGGAGCAAATGTGTACCCAAATCTCGGAAGGTGGGCTAGGATTCCAAACATTGGAAGAGTTTAATCTTGCCCTTTTGGCAAAGCAGCTATGGAGATTGCTGAGATATCCAGATTCGCTCCTTAGTCGAGTTCTTAAAGGGAGATATTTTCGATATTGTAGTCCATTAGAGATACAAGTATCAAATCGACCTTCATATGGTTGGAGAAGCATGTTGGCAGCAAAACATGTTCTCTCATATGGAATCCGTAAGACCATAAGCTCGGGGTTCAACACATGCATTTGGACTGAACCATGGATTCCAGATACGCCAGCGTGACCGCCACAAGGACTTACTAATGAGAGAAACCCCTTGATCTGTGTTAACACCTTGATTGATTTTAACACAAAAAGTGGAAAATGGAGCGTCTTCGGGAACTCTTTCCCCCGAAATAAATTACCCTTATTTTGGGAATTAAACCGAGCTTGAATGCCTCGAGAGACGGTTATTCATGGACCTTGACAAAGTCTGGGAATTATACCGTTAAATCTGGATACGAAGCCGCGAGAGCTATCTCTCGCCCTGCTTGTAACCTCCCTGTTCAGGGACCTAGTGTCACGACACTCAAGGCGCAAGCATGGAAGTTAAAAACATCACGGAAGCTTAAGCACTTCGTGTGGAAATGTGTGTCTGGGTGCATGGCAACATGTCAACGCCTGCATTATCGCCATATTGGCAGAGATAAAGATTGCCCTAGATGTGGAGCGGAGGAGGAAACTATAAATCATATGCTATTCGAATGCCCCCCAGCACGTCAAGTATGGGCTTTATCGACAATACCTACCCATCCTATGGTGTTTCCCTCATCTTCTCTATATAGCAATCTCGATTTTCTATATGGGAGCGGTAGAGACTATGGTGCTCTTGATCAAAATCTGCGAACTTTCCCTTGGGTGATGTGGTACATTTGGAAGGCAAGAAATAAGAAAGTGTTTGAAAATATATCTAAGTCTCCGCAAGATACTATGGAGAAAGCTATCCAAGAAGAAGAAGTTTGGAGAAGAGCAAATAACAGAGACTTAGCACCAGCGGTAGTAGAAGCATGCATACCTTCGATCCCAATTCCTCAAGAATCTCTTGTATGCTTTATAGATGGATCTTGGCATACAGAGGTGAATAGGAGTGGGCATGGCTGGATTGCGTCTATCGGTGATAGAGTCCTGCACATGGGGCTAAAAGGATCACGCAGAAGCTTATCCCCATTACATGCAGAGTTAGATACCCTTATTTGGGCTATGGAGTGCTTATTAGCGTTGGACTTGGATAAAGCTCTTTTTGCTACGGATTGTTCAGACCTCCTAAGGATGACGTCTAATATCAAGGATTGGCCAACCTTTTCATCAGAATTGAAGGATTTTATTCATTTCAGAGATAGATTTGCTAATTTTAGTATTAGATATATTTCCCGAGAGGATAATATCCGTGCCGATAAACTTGCAAAATGTGCAAGAGCACGAGGTTTCTATTTTTCCCATGTAAGCTCGTCGGCACCTAATTGGCTCTCTTTCGAAGAGAGTCATCTCCGATAACTTAATATATGGAGTTTGATCGTCAATAAAAAAAAAAAATCAATTATTCAGGATCAATGTTTATTCCACAGGTTTAGTTCGTAGTAAACAATTTTTCAACTACACCAATTATTCAAGATCTCATAACCATATATTGGATATTGATTTTGATTATGGTTTAAACCCGGCTCAGTTATCCAGTCCTCAACCACTCAACTTATAGCACCGTTTGGCGTTTGGCTCTCTACTCTTGCATAACTCCTTTAAGAGCAAATCTAAATTCTTCCAAGACGAACCAGTTCCTTGAACCAAAGCTGCTTCTGCCATTTTTGAGTATTCTTTCACACTCTCTCTTGCGTTTTTCCCCGTGTCTCCCTCTATTAGTTCTTTAACCTGTACGCTAGTAGAAATTAAAACTAAAATCTAACATATAAAAATTTTGAAATTAAAATGAAAACGTGGGTTAGTTATAATTAATTTAGTTTAACAATATTTTAGATTGATTTATGAAAATAAATATAAAAATAGAACATCTTTGTTTGTATCTCAATCAATACCTTTCGACTTAGTTCCTCTCTTGTCACAAATCCTTGCACACTACCGTCTTGCGTTTCAACTCTTACTCCAACTTTTATCTCCTCCACAACCAACTTTGCATTGAGTGGTTGCTCTGCCATCATCGGCCAAGCCAGCAAGGGGACACCAACGCATATGCTCTCTTGCGCTGAGTTCCAACCACAATGGCTCAAGAATCCTTTGACACTTTCATGTGATAATATCTCCCATTGGTCCACCCAATCTCTCACTATCATCCCACTCTCTCTTATCCTATCGTTAAATTCTTCTCCAATAATCTCTGCCACGTCTTGTCTTGTGACCCACAGAAAGTTGACCTGAAATGAATCAAAATACGACATGCATGAAAGTGAAACATTTAATATTGACACGACATGTGGATTGATAAAGCATACCTTGCAAATAATGCCAAACTTGTATAGTTTCGCATTCAAGACCATGGATTTAGGTCGAGCAAAAACGTAACGGTAGAATCAAAACACCTCCTCAGATAAAACACTTTTTAATTCGCAATATGCATTTGATAACTTAAAGTCTTAAACTTAATAATACCGTTTTTTTGTAGTCACACTATAAATTAAAGTCATGAAACTAGGCTGACAAACCAAAAAAAACCTATATTACTCAGAGCCGGTCACGATGACAGTCGACAGTGGACACTGTAGTGTAGGGTTAAGTAATGGAAATGGCTCTCCAATTTCATAAAGATATAATCACTAGGATTGTCTTTATCTTTTTTAAATGACAGACAGAAAACTATATTTTCAACTATAAAAAAAAAGATAGAGAAAACAAAGTTTTTAAAATGATATTTAAAATGTTAAGTTTTGGACGTTTGTTTGCAACGTTTTGATATTGCTCTTCTTTTCTTGGTTACTACTATTGAACCCTAAAAGAAAAAAAGAAAAAAAAAAAAGCATTGACTTAACATAGAGAACACCTTTTTAGAGTTTGGAACCCCTAATTATCGTGGCGACCTTAATTTAATCATGTCTAACTAAAGTATAACACCTTAATTAATGTGTGAAAACCTACCTTGAATTACTGTATCTTGGAAAAACTAAAGTATAACCCTTCGAAGGGTTAAATCAAAAGCCTCTATAAAGAAGAACCGTTCAAGGCAATATTAATGTACCTTGGAATCTTCCAAGCCTAAAGCAAGTTCCTTGAGCTGCTCGTTCGATATCTCTGCCTGCGTTCCAAACGCCACGTACAACACCGGACGTCCTTCCTCTCGCTTCCGATCCAACCATTGAATCCAAGCCGGTTTAGCACTCCCCGGTTTAGGAGGATCTGTCAAACACAGTGGTCCAATACACCACGACTTTGGTCTATCAGAGTCGTTCTTCTCGTAATCAACAAATGCTGACTCGAGCTCGTAGAAGCTATTGACTAAAGATCCATGGCTTTTGCTGTTCGCCATCACTTGGTCCATAAATAGTTCGTAAGCTGGACCTGATTGTTTCGGATCGCTAGGTATATCGTGGAAATCACACTTTTTAACCTGGATCCATGGAAAGTCCGGTACAGTGACTGGTTCTGTATCAGATTTAATTTCCGGTTCGGTAAAGAGTTTGTGATGAAAAGTAGACTTGAGGACTGCAGAGGCGTAAGAGTTAATGCCGAAAAAAAACAATCTAGGAATCTTGAACTTAGTCGCTGATTCTGATGTCCACCAGAGGAATCCATCGGAGACTATGAACGAAACTTGTGGAAGATTCTTGAGTGTTTCTTCGAAGAGTGGTTGGAGAAGTTTCGTAGCGCGCGTGAAGGGCACGAAAAGTGACATGGAAGGGAGCTTGTCGGTGCTCTCGACGCCGGGAGGGATCCCTGAGATGTTTTCCGGGAAAGGGAGAGAGATGACATTGATCTCCGGTGTGTCGGAGAGGAACTCTGAGACGAATGGTTGGTTCTTGGGAGTGGTGAAGACGGTGACGGTGAGGGAGATGGTTGGTTCTTTGTCGCAGTGACTGAGGAGGAGACGACCGAATTGAAGGAGAGGGATGGTGTGGCCTTTTGCCATGTAAGGGAAGAGAACCACGTGATGATTTGTTGAAACTGCCATGTTTTGTTTGTTTGTGTCGTAGTACTATATATGTGTTCGGTTTGCAAGCCTCTATATAGAGATTTCATCTCCTCTATATATAGCCATATAGGAAGTAATATTTGATTAAATATCACTAAATTTAGTGCATAAATAACTATTTTGTCAATGTCACAATTCTCATTTGCTCACCTTTTCTGCGTGCAATAATTCGAGCTCGCCATTATTACTTTCGAAACCAATTATGACTTATGCAAACACTTTAAATTCTAAAAGTTCGGTGCAAAAAAAAAACTCAAAATAAAAAATGATCAATACGATAAAAACTGAATGTGTTTCTCTACAGTATTGACACATCAGCTTTTTAGTTGAAAAAGGAGTTGACACATCAGTTAAAACAGTTAGTCAATCAAATTATAAAAATTAATACACCTCAATATTTTTGTCCAAAATAATCATATTTCTCCATTCTATATCATTCTTTCTGATTTCTATTATGGGCTCAGCCCAATTACAATATTGTGTAAAGAAAAATAATAAAAGAACCTAAATTAACATGTGTATAACAACTGAGGAAGGTGAAGATTAAGGACACAAGATTCTTTTAACCTCTTGGTTACGTATTATTTGTAATCTAACGTCATTTTGGCAGTTTATTTTACTGTAATTTATATATACAAAATCTATAATCGGTAAAATTATTATTTGGGATCAAAAGTTTATTTGTGTAGTATATATTTCTTAGTTTTATTTGAATATATAAAATTCTTGTATAATAATTAAGATTTAAATTATGGAAATTATAATATGAATTTTATATTATCTCACCATATGAATCAAAAGTTCTTAAAATTTTATGGAAATGTAAGTAATTGATACAATTAAGTTACAAAGAAAATAAAAGAATTAAATTTTGGGTGTCATTTAAAAAATATATATACAGTGGTATGTAAATAGAAATACTGCTAAAAACTGAAGACAAATAAAGAAATAATTTCTCGAGCTTTGTGAGCGCAACATGTCAGTATTTTTTTTGTTTTTGTGAGAAAACTTATACATATAAGGGATATGAACCAAACTAGAGTAATCTCTCAAGCGTGATTAAAAGATAAACTCTCTTTCTGAAGCATACATAAACTAGAGTAAATTAGTTACGTATTATCAAACAAAAATTCTCATATGTTTATCTTATTGCTTATGCATTTACTATGTGATTCCTTTTCACAGTGATGACTGCAGTGTTTGAATTTTGGTCTGTGATAACAAAGGTTCCTTGCTTCTCAAGATTTACATATAAGAATACTAGTGACAAATTAAACAATGTTTAAGATCGAAAACAAAATGTTTTAATTTAAGAAAACTAAATCATCTATAATTTTTAAAATAACTTTGACAATTAACATAATCCTTATAAATGTTGTATACAATTTAATATAAGTATAATATTTAAATAATAACTTAAAACCAAACTAAAGTAAAATATGTCTATTTACTTTGACATATGTCGACTTATTATAAAAAAGGTAATTTACAAAAGGAAACAAACAAATAATAACGTAACAACAACACAAACTATATAAACTTAGATGATTAAATTTGTAAACTACAAAAATACACCACAAAATAACACTACACTAATATATCTCCAATAATAATAGGAGAAAAAAACATAGCATATAGTAGAGTTAAGCCAATTATACGAATAAATGATTGTAATAACAAATACTACGGAGTTACAAACCATTGTAGGTTTTTCGGTTCATTTCTATATCTTAACATTGTGTAAACCATAATTTTCATGATTAATATAATTTCAAAAAATTAAAAATTATACTTTGAATATCAAATGTATTTCAAAATATATAGAATAATATCCCGCGGCATCGCACGGGTCTAACCTAGTAATTTATAAATTTACCAAGTATTTAGTAGTAAACTAGTGGTGAAAAAAATTGGTAACTCTGTAATGGAAGTTGAACTTTATCCTTTTAATTCGAGTTTCTAAAGGGAGTTGATTCCTTAAACACATTAAGAAAAAAAAATGTTGAGAATATTGCTTGATTATATATTGACCATAATATTGACCATGCATGCCTTTTTGTTCAACTCCTCTTTCATAAATCAAAATTAAATTCATAAAACAAAAGAAATTAAGGAAAAAAATCAGTAGATTTTTTATTAATGAGTTTAAATATCGGTTTGAATTTATATAAGAGGATTATGATGATTTTAGTTTTAAATTAAAGTATGTTGGTTTGGTTTTAAAAATAAAGATTTAGGGTTTACATTTTATAATTAAACGAGATTATATGTCGATTTGAGTTTACAAATGAGGATTTGAGTTTACAATTAAAAAAGATTATATATCGGTTTGAGTTTATAAAGAATAATTAATTAGAGTTTATATTTTATAATATTAGACAAATTTATATGTCGGTTTGAATTTACAAAGGAGAATTAAAGTTCAAATTTTATAATATTAAAAGCGTTTCTTTGTCGGTTTTGGTTTTACAAAGGAGAATTGTGGTTTAAATTTTATAATATTAAATGAGTTTATATGTCGGTTTGGATTTACGAAGGATAATCAGGGTTTAGATTTTATAATTAAACGAGATTATATATTGGTTTGGGTTCAACTAAATTAATTTTTTAATGATTTTCGTTTCAATATTTTTATTTATTTAATTTATTTTTATTTTAATATAATGTTACATAAATATTTATTTTGTTTAGTGATTCTGTTTTTTTTTTAATTTATTTTGATTTATTCTGATTTTAGTTTGAAGTAAATATTTTGTTTATATTTAATATTACTAGACATCTTTTCATTGATATATGAAAAATGAGGTAAACAAAAAAGTTTACCCTTAAAAACGAACCTAAATTTTATCCATTTAATACCATTAAATTAAGTTCTTACTAAAGCTTCTGATGATGTTGCGGAATGGTTGGTTGCGACACAACCATCTGCACAACAATCTCGTCGTTGCACACCGCCAGATAACTCCCCTCAATCATGCAACTGGAACCCACCACAAACAGGTATAGTCAAAGTTAAATTTGATGGAAGCTTCAATTATCATGATGGTAGCATCGGAGTTGGTTAGATAATCTGTGATGATAAAGGAACCTATTCTGTTATCCAGAAGCTCAAAACTTAAGCAAGCATCTAATCCTTTGGAGACCGTATGTCTCGCGTTGCTACATGCTATACCATTGGTTTCGTGTCGTGGTTACTGCAAAGTTATTCTGGAAGGCGATTACAAAGTTCTAGATGATCTTCTCGTCGATATCCGCAGTTGGGCGGATCGTTTTACTGAACTGTCGTTCTCGCTTATACAACGAGAGTGTGATCAAGTTGATGATAAATTAGCTAAGCTAGCTCATCATCAACAAGTAATTGCTCAAACGTTCTTTTATCCTCCATTGTATTTACGGAGTAGTTTATTTCTAGATTATGCACCTTTCCTTTAATTTTAATAAAAAACGTTAAAAAAATATATATATATATATATATATAAATAATTTAAATCACACCTTCTCCTTTCTTTTTCTGACTATTTTACTAGCTAAAATCCAAACATTTAATATAATAATATTTTATATTCTTTAATATAACTTTTTGTGTAATTTCACAAATAACTTTTAGAGAAATTTCTCAAAATACCATAATTTCAGTTTTTTCCAAAAATACAACTCTTCTTACGTTTTTTTCCCAAAATACCACAAAATCTTTATTTTCTAAAAATAGCATAAACACAAAATTAATTTTTCATTGGGTAAATTTTTTTAGGTTTGGATTGACTAATTTAGATTTAGGGTATAGTTTTTAGGGGGTAGAGATTAGTTTTTAGGATTTAGGGATTAGTTTTTAATGTAAAATTTTATTTTAATTTTGTGGTACTTTTAGGAAATATATATTTTGTGATAAAAAAGTGGTATTTTTTGAAAAAAAAACTAAAAGTGATATTTTTGAGAAAAACTCATTTTAGTGGTATTTATGAGAATTTTCCTAACTTTTAACTAGGCCTGAGCATAATATCCGAATCCAAAGAAACCGATCCAAATCCGAGCCTAAAAATCTGACCCGATCCGAACCAAAAATTTAGAAATATCTGAACGGATTCTAAATTTAAGGATCCGAAAATCCGAATCCGAACCCGATCCGAACCGAAATCTGAATGGATATCCGAACATGCCCAAAATATAAATACATAGTAATAATATTTTAGTAATACTTACAAGTTGTAATAACTTAGGTGTATATTTAGGTAAAAAATAAGCGTAATTTTTAGATATTTTGGTTCATTTCAAGTAGTTTGAATAGATTTGGACACAAAATTTTAGATTTTTGAGTACTTTTGATAACAGAATCCGAACCCGAAAAATCCGATCCGAATCAGAAATTTGAAAATATCAGAACGGATTTTAGAATTATAAATCCAAAAAATCCAAAATCCGAAAAATCCTATCTGATAAAATCGGACCCTTGCATTCACCAATTAGTTTTGAATTGGAAACTCATATTTTTATATGGAATAAGAGCCCGATCCATGATCGGTCTGACCTTGATTGGTCCACTGATCTTTATCCGAAAATAACGAAATCTATGGTTAGAAAGATTATCATCTAAAGAAAACATATTAGTAGTAGCATTATCCCACATTGAAAGGTGGACAAAGATTTTAACTAGTATAATATATGGATTTATCCACCAATTGGTTTTGAATTTGAAGTTTATAGCTTAATAGGTTAATAGATTAAGACCCGAGCACGGGTTGAAATTCATTTTATTTATATTTTAATTTTTATATAAAATATAATTTATTTGATTGTTTTTAAAAGTTTTTTTGGATAAAATATTATGCAATAAAATCATATGCTAAATATGATGACTTGAAAAAAAACTTATTTGTAAATTTTATATTATAATGATTCTAGATAAGTATATGTGCTATAACACTGGTTAAATTTTATTTTATACAAAATCTTGTATATTTTCTATTTTAAAATAAAATTTTAATATGTTGTATTAGTTTATGTACGTCAAGTTATTTCAACAATATATATTCTACCTCATGACTTGAATGTCATTATAAGATATAATTTTGTGAATTTAGTTTTAAGCCTACTATATATATATAGAGGGCAATTGTCATAAATACCACTAAAATAGTTTTTTATTCCAAAAATACCACAATTTAGTTTTTTTTTCAAAAACTACCACTAAAATGTATTTTTTTCCAAAAATATCACATAATTGAACTAAAGTTCTAATACTAAAAACTAATTCCTAAATTATAAATACTAAACCCTACCCCTAAAAACTAAACCCTAAAACTAAATTTGTCAACCCAAACATAAAAAAAAAAAATTCTACATGCTTAAAATTCAATTTTTTGTGTTAGTGGTAATTTTGGAAAAAAAAACTTTTGTGGTATTTTTGGAAAAAAAACTAAAATGTAGTATTTTTGGAAAAAAAACCTTTTTAGTGGTATTTAAAGGAATTTCTCATATATATATATAGGATACGATATTTGACTAATTATTTGGTTATTATCAAAATAGCATGACAACAGAGTTGGTGCATTAAATAACAGTTTTAATTCATAAAAAGATTTTTGTTTTCTTTTTTTTTGGACATAAAAAGATTTTTTTTTCCAACGACACGCATTAAAGTGAGGAAACCATTATTATAAACAAAAGAATAATATTTATAATTAATCACAAAAGTATGTGTCAAACAATCAGCTAATGGATTTAAATTAGTGAGATAGAAGAAAGTAAAAAAAAAAAAGAAAATTAATTCGGAAAAGAACAGTGTCATCTTTGATGTTTAACAAACACATTACTTAGTTTTATTGTATACCTATCAAGTTACAAGTGAGTTTGCTAAAATAAGATCAAGTTACAAGTGATTTCTTTTGGCCTAAACATTTGTATTTTAATTAAAATTTAATACAAGATAACACATTTTTGATATCAATTATGATACTTTACTCATTAATTTTAGTTTACAAAATTAATTATTTTTAAAAATTTAATGTTAAATTATATTCAAAGAAAAAATAACGTTTTTATTACGAGTGAAATGGACTATTGAGAAAAAAAAACCTAAAGTTTAATAGACCTAAAATACAAAATTAGTTATCGTTTATCAATAACTTGCACATTGTATTAAGTTGGAGACACACTGATTAATGATGAGAATAGCAAAAACCATTATACTACATCGGTATAGTTCTACATTTATTATGTACACCATATATCAACATTTATGTAAATACAAGTGAATATTTTGTAATTTTACATTCATTTGTAATATAAATAAATTTATTACAAATCAGTGAAATCACTTTCTAACTATGACAATTTGTGCAACGCTAGAAAAAGTGATAATCCATGCATTATTAAAACTCAAAATTGACAAATTGTGGAATTTCCCCTATATTAATAATGCCTGTAGCTTTATATGAAAAATATCACGCATGAGTAATTTTGTCAAATCGTGTAATTTCCTCTATATTAATGGCTATCTTAAACGTCAAAATTATACGAAGAAAGAAAAAGGAATCACGAAAGATTTGGGCAAGACAAATGTTAGGAATCACTTTCTCACGGAAGCAAAGACCATAAGTTCTCTAAATTTCTTCTAGAAACCAATACTCTAGAAATATAATATACAAAATATATGGAAGAAGATAAAAGATAAGGGATTCAGTATCCTCTTCGGAATCCTTCGTGTTATATTATATCACGATCGACCACTAGAAAATAATATGTTATAAGAAATTATATAAAATCAAATATGCATATATAATTTCACAACTAATATAATAACTATATTTAATCAAAAGATTTTATAAATACGTTTTTATATATATAGGTAATTGTGAGATTTGCACTACATCTGTCATCTATACGACTATACCTATAACTTTATGATATTTTTGTAGATACGTATATACAATTACTTCTTCTTCTAGAAGTTCACTTTATAAACATTATATATATATAGCTTTATGTCATGTTGGCTCGTTTCTTCTTCTAGAAGTTCACTTCATAAACATTATATAGCTTCATGTCATGTTGGCTCGTTTCGTCGACATATATAGAATATATAATGCTTCTTCAGTAGTTAGATTAGATGTTCTAAATTTAAAACGCAAATGCTTATATTTATGTTAATATATATATATATATATTAATTTATAACTGATAAAACATTGTATTTATAATCTATTGGTTTGTATTCGTGTTGTTATTGTATCATCATCGCCATAGAGTGTGTGTTTGTAAATTAGTGAAAAAGAATCGTTTATAATTTTGTACCTTCCAGACGTTATATCGTATATTGTTGTAGAGATAAAACATATGATTGTGAACTCGATTTCCCTCTCATATGTACTTTTACTTGTTTTTTTCGTTCTTTTTGTTTTTATTTTCACTTTTAGTCTTTATATTCAATTTGTATAGCACTACAATATGCAATTACAATATACACTCGATAAATTAAGTAAAAAATGAGTTTTCGATCACAAGTGATGGAACAGTACGTCACGAACACACTTTCTTCTCACTTCTTTTTCTAGATCTAGACTAAGTCATTAAAACATTGTCTCAATTCATGTTGGCTTGTTTCTTCGACATTAACATAAAATATTTTAATGTTAGTAGACTAAAGTGTGTTGAAAAGCTTAAATGTAGGAGTTTCTTAAGACTTTACAACAAAACATTTTAAATGACGGCCTTTTCTTGTCAAATATTATGTTTTAAAAAAAAAATTATTTTCACATGATTACGTATGTATATTTTTCTCACTAATACTTTTTCAATGGACAGATACCTATGAAGTATATTAATCTTTAAAAAGAAGTTCGCTTGAACTTCTAGCCGGTATTTTGATTTTTGATCATCTTGTTTTATTACAGGTTGGTTGCTAATAGTAATCTGAAACTTTTAGAATATGTACTTGAATGAACTTTAATGGTACCTTTTTATTTTCTAAGATAATTTGATCAATATTGTGTCGCGTACGTTTTGCAGTTTACGTGTTTAGGAGATGATTTTATATGACAATATATGAAAATATGGAGCAATGACTAGTATTTTGGTAAGGGTTCCTATTCTAGATTTAGGGTCATCCAAATTTCAATCTATATATACATTTTTGGAAACATTTATGAAATAAATCTTCAAGTTCAAACCTATTTACAATTATGTCATTGCTATTAAATTTTATAATTATTTTTTACTTTAAATAATATCAAATTCAGAATCTAATTGAAGAAGATTTTCTCCTATTCAAATTTCCAAAAGTATCGGACCAACGCCCATTAGCATTAAATATTTTATATTTAACTAATCCATTTTATAGAAAAATTGTACTAAATATTAAACACAATTGATTAACCGTAGATAATAATAACAGCCTTCTTTTGGGCGATGCGCCGCATGATCGGCCATGACTTCAGAGAGGTGGCTTTCTATACCGACTGCTCAGACTTGGTGAAGATGGTGTCTTCTCCTTCCGACTGGCCAGCTTTCTCGGCGTACCTTGACGACATCAACACTGATAGGGAGGATTCCCTTCTTTCTCTTTATCTTTAATTCCTAGAAATGCTAATGTAAGGGCGGATTCTTTGGCACGCCAAGCGCGTACATCTCCGCACCAAATTTTGTTTGTAAACGATTTTCTTACCAATTGGCTCGTTTGAGCTGATCTGTTGTTGACAAAAAAAAAAGAAAAAAAAAAAGACAATAATAACAGCCTAGATTTCCGATTAAACTTCTTGATTTAAAAATTTTTTACAAAAAAACGCTCCACAATTTTAATGACTTGCACAACTATAAATACAAAAGTGTTAAATGATATAGAGATGAAATAACAAAAATTACAAAATCAAATTATAGTATACTCATATAATTATAAAAATAAAATATATTATGTAACTAAATTAAATTTAAATGAACAATAAAGATATCCTAACTATATAAAACATCACTACATGTTGATAATGAAAGTTATAGACTACATAATATATTGACGTAAAATTATAGTAGATTTAAAAAATACAAAAGATATTATTTACATATATAGTTAATATAATAAATAAATTCTATATTGACTTTCTAAATAAAAAATATAGCCCCGCGATGTAACGCAAGTGAATATCTAGTGTAGAAAAAAGATAGTGCAAATATATTTAGGAACTGATGAATTACCTAAATTTATCATATGTTTAAACATGGAAAATGTTTGGTTGGATGATATATACAGTACGTAATAATTTGAAAAATGTATTTCCTAAAGATGTTTGCGATTGTGAAGTGATTTGAGTGTAGTGGCATGCGGTAAGTCCAACTGTAGAAGGCACCATCACACCAGGGATCAAGTCCTGCTTCCTACGAATGTAGGAATTTGGCCAAAAAAAAAAAAAGATGATTGCGATTACTGAATGAAGACATTTTTGGTTTCCATAATTTTATGTATACATTTTTAAAAGTGAAATATACATTTGTTTTCTTGTCCATATATAGTTTTGACATACCTTTTTCTCTTGTCAAATTCAAGATTAGTACCTTTTAACTCTAAAAATTTATTACCAATCAAACTAAAATTCATCTCATTCAGGTTTTAAACACCTAAAATCAAACAAACTAAAACAAAACAAAAAAGAAATCAATTTCTTGATAATCCTGAAAACGACAGTGTCCGTTGCGTTTGGTTATTCATACAAAAAATCGGGTCTACAATTTCCGGTTCAGTGTAATCCCGGTTTATCTTACACATTACTGTTTTAGCCATCACTGTGAAAAGCTTCATTTCTTCTTCTTCTTCTTGGAGACGATGCAATCAATTCCACTGTTTGCCAACAAAAATGGCGACTTTGAAGCCACCGGAATCTCAATTACTAAAAACCCTAACATCAATCCTCACATCAGAAAAAACCCATTTGCTCGAAACCCTAAATCCCTACATCCCTCAAATCACACAGCCTCTCCTTACCTCTCTCCTCTCTTCTCCTTCACTCGCTAAGAAACCCGAAACCCTAGTCTCCTTCTTCCAATGGGCTCAGACTTCAATTCCAGAATCATTTCCATCGGATTCACCTCTTCCCCTTCTCACCGTCGTCCGTTCTCTTATCTCTCACCACAAATTCGCCGACGCCAAGTCTCTTCTCGTCTCCTACATACGCACCTCTGATGCATCTCTCTCTCTTTGCAACTCTCTCCTTCACCCGAATCTTCATCTCTCGCCTCGTCCCTCTAAGGCTCTATTCGACATTGCTCTCAGTGCGTATCTTCATGCTGGAAAGCCTCACGTCGCGTTACAGATCTTTCAGAAGATGGCTCGGTTAAAGCACAAACCAAATCTGCTCACTTGCAACACGCTTCTCCTTGGTTTAGTTAGGTACCCTTCTACCTTCTCTATCTCGAGTGCTAGAGAACTGTTTGATGATATGGTTAAGCTTGGTGTTTCCGTAAATGTGATAACTTTCAATGTTTTGGTTAATGGGTATTGCTTAGAAGGCAAGCTTGATGATGCTGTAGGAATGTTAGAGAGGATGGTTAGTGAGTTCAATGTGAATCCTGATAATGTTACTTACAATACGATTCTGAAAGCAATGTCTAAGAAAGGGCGTTTGAATGATGTTAAGGAACTGTTGTTGGATATGAAGAAGCATGGATTGGTGCCAAATAGGGTTACTTACAATAATTTAGTGTATGGTTACTGTAAGCTGGGTTCGTTGAAAGAAGCATTTCAGATTGTGGAGCTGATGAAGCAAACAAACATGTTACCGGATCTTTGGACTTATAATATGTTGATCAATGGGCTTTGCAATGCCGGTAGTATCAGGGAAGCTCTTGAATTAGTGGATGAGATGAAGCATTTGAAGTTACAGCCAGATGTGGTTACTTACAATACATTGATTGATGGGTGTTTCAAATCGGGGTTTAGTTTGGAGGCTAGGAAGTTAATGGATCAAATGGAGATTGATGGAGTTAAACCTAACCAAGTGACTCACAATATATCTCTTAAGTGGTTTTGTAAGGAAGAGCAAAGGGAAGTGGTTACTAGAAAGGTTAAGGAATTGGTGGAAGTGCACGGGTTTTCTCCTGATAGAGTAACTTATCATACTCTGATTAAAGCATATTTGAAAGTAGGAGATTTGAGTGGTGCCCTTGAGATGATGCGTGAGATGGGGCAAAAAGGCTTTAAGATGAATACTATTACCCTTAATACCATTCTTGATGCTCTATGTAAAGAGAGGAAACCTGATGATGCTTACAATTTGCTGAATAGTGCGTGCAAACGAGGATATATCGTTGACGAGGTTAGTTATGGCACATTGATCACGGGATACTTCAGGGAAGAAAAAGTGGAGAAAGCTTTGGAGATGTGGGATGAGATGAAGAAGACAAAGATAACTCCTACGGTGAGCACGTTCAACTCTTTAATTGGAGGTCTCTGTCACCATGGAAAAACTGAGCTAGCAATGGAGAAATTCGATGAGCTTGCAGGGAGCGGTTTGCTTCCTGATGATAGTACTTTCAATTCAATCATCCTAGGATACTGCAAAGAAGGACGGGTCGAAAAAGCATTCGAGTTTTATAACGAATCGATCAAACACTCTTTCAAGCCTGATAACTATACATGCAACATTCTTCTCAATGGTCTTTGTAAAGAGGGTATGACAGAAAAGGCTCTCAATTTCTTCAATACGCTAATCGAGGAGAGAGAGGTTGATACAGTAACATACAACACGATGATCTCGGCTTTCTGCAAGGACAAGAAGTTAAAAGAAGCATATGATCTTCTATCCGAAATGGAGGGGAAAGGACTAGAGCCTGATCGGTTTACGTACAACAGTATCATCACTTCACTTATGGAAGACGGTAAGCTGAGTGAAGCTGATGAATTGTTGGCGAAAATTTCTGAAAAGTTTGGCTCGATGAAGCAGAATTTGCAGGCAGAAACAGAGAATAATCAAACAACAAGTGAATCAAAGGAGGAACTTAACACTGAAACTATTGCTTACTCAGATGTAATAAATGAACTCTGTAGTAGAGGAAGATTAAAGGGCCATTCAATATCTTGAAGGAAGAACACTTTTTTTTTTTCATTTTGTATCTCGATTTTCTTAAATTATACTTTGCTAAAAGACATTATAATATAGTATTCATATGTTAAAAATGATTTTTATTTTTAAAAACAATTGTATATAGGGGGATAACTTCTTAGAAATATTTCAAGTCTCATATATTTACATCAATATAAACATACAAAACAATTTTGAAAGTTGTAATTCAAATAAGAAAACCTAGACTGAATTATTTATCTTTCTAGGAATAATTAAAGTCAGTTTGATGCTAAACAAAAAAAAAAGTTATTCTTCTTATTATTACTGGGAAATATGTCAAAAAATTCATGAACTCACCAAAATTGGTGGAAAAAAATCTGATCTTTGCTTGTGGTAAATTAAACTTCCAATTTTTATTGAATTTCCAAATAAATCAGGAACTTTCGTTGACCTTGTCAAATGAGACATGACGTAAATAAATTTGTTAATATATATTAAATGTTAATAGATATATGTTTTGTCCCTCGGGGACATCCGATAAAAAGATATTAAATGTTAAAATGACTTTCTAAACAAAATCACAAACTTTTTTTTCTATTTAAAAGAATCTGTTAATGGATAACCAAACCGTTAAATTGTTGGTATAATTCAAATTCATGAAAAAATCAACGAAAGTTGGTAATTTTTTAAAATAATTCAACAAAAATACATAATTTATTTGGAAATTAATAGAAAATAGATATTTAATTTAGCGTATGTAAAATTCATGTTTTTCTCGCCACTTTTGGATACTTTCTTGACATTTTTCCAATTGGTATTGGCCCATGTCATATTTGACACGCCCATCTATAGCCCATCAAATTATCTCTTTATTATTGATTTTTCTTTTTCCAACAATTGTCTTTTTCCCAATCTCTTCTTCTTCTTCTCCACTGAGAAAGAAAAAAAAGTTTACAAGAGGTTATTGGTTCTATGATTTTAATGGATTTAGAAATTCAAACAAAAATCATGTGTTATTCAATTCTAGATTTTAAAATACTTATCAAAATTATGTGTTATTGATCATATGATTTACAAATACTTGTTAAAATCTCATGTTATTCATTTAATGATTTGTTTTTGGATTTCAAAATCCACATTATGTTTTTAATGGATTTGAATGGATTTGAAAGTGTAAAATAGAAGGATTCAAATCCAAGGATAAAACATGTTATTTCAAAATCCATGTGTTTTGATTTTTACAATTTACAATTCCATGTTGATTTTGGAAATCACCTCTCCAATAGACATAGTTAACAAAATTTGATCAGATTTCAAACTTTAATCATTTTTATAAAAAAATAAACTACTTCAAAACCTATTCTTATAACCCCCTCTTAACATGAAGAGCGTTCAGCAGTGTTTAAATTTATCGAGAGATGGAGAGAAAAACAAATATTAGTGGCATAAAAATACATTTATCAAAGAATGGTTGTGAAAGAAATAAGAAAAAAGGAGAGAACCAGAGAGAAGAATTTGTCTACTTATACATATTCCCTTGTTTTCTTTGTCAGATACATTTAATGCGTTTTTAGGCGTTAGATTTAACAATATGTCAAATAAAGACACTTTTTATGTAGCGACAAGAAAAAAAGAAGACATTTTTTAATATTATTTATGAGAATACTGTAACTAGCTATAAGAAGATGTTTTTTGTGAATGCATTAATAAAAGATGATTTTTTAATTTGATTGAGATGAATTTTTATGATCCAGTAACTAGCTAGCTATAAGAAGAGCTTCGAAAATCTAAATGAAAACGAGAACTTCTCTGCAGGAAGCAAAATCATGTTTTTCATCCTTATTACCTATATGACTATATTTGAAAAAATCATAAATTCATTAAGAAGATGATGGTTACTTGTTGTTCAAGGAAACTCCAACATATTGTAGATAATACCTATATCATGAGTTTGGCATAACAGTTAGGAAAATGGAAAAGGAAAAGAGCTTTGCATAATACTCATAAACATATATAAAATAAACTAGAAATAAAAACATCAAATAAACTTGAACAACCAAACATAAAGTTTTCTTGAAAATAAAAATAAATAAAGAAAATAAACATACATAATACGATATTCTTAGCCATGTTTGCCTTCTTAGACATGGGAGGTAGGATCTTAGTCACTGTATCGACGTCGAAGCAGCCAAGACATCTTCAAACTTAAGGTCTTCAACAGCAAGAAGATCTGCCTGTGCTCCTTCGTCATAAACAAGTCCAAGGCAAACATGTAAAGATCACTGCCTTTCTCAACCTCATCCATGGCGTCCAAACACTCCATGCATTCCGGAATGGTATACTCGTATTTCTTGACCGAAGTCGATGCATCCACCGGAATATTCTCCATCAGCTCGGTATTGAACCTGTGGCATACCGGAGTTACAGTTTCAACATCCTCCAAGTCTAACCTAATCAGCGGAGTAGGCTCATGATCCTCGTCAACGTTGTCCTCATAATTATCAGCTATATCGTCACTTCCTCCTGTGACTGGCTCGTTTATGCAGACTGCTGATGAGGGAGCTGGTTCATGCATCTGTGGTGCTTCAGAATGATGATGGGTCACTCTCCTGCGATAAGTACGGGGTTGAGCATTTCCAGGTTCGATACCTCTGTAGATGGTTGCTAGTTTCTCAGCGTGAGGGATGGGATTCCATCTGTATTTTGAAGCTTTACGATTAACCTATAGAATCAACAACGACAACATAAAAAGATTCAGTCTAGTGTTATTCCCAAGCTTCAAATTTACCAATTGATATATAAAAAAAAGATATCGAGTAAACGTTTTGTTATACCTTCAAGTAGTTCTTCCAGTCCTCGTTGGTTGCTCCAAACTTGCCTGTATTGGCATCCCACTTCAAGGTGGGAGCACCAACAGTTTCACACCATTCCCTCCAGTTTTGCCTTGTACTAAACCAGTGGTTCTTGAGCTGCACTGGTGTGTAGTTTGCTCCTGTTTCCCGATTCATCGTCTCGACCATCATATCCCAAGTCTCCTTTGGATAACTTCCTTTACGTCTGGTTGGTTTGTTTCCTTTTAATGACTCTTGGAAACATAACTCGACAAAAATATCATGTGATGAGGACGACGACCATATATACCGAGGATGGCCTGTGTTAGACGCGGCGCTTCCAGTATCATTTTCTTCATCACCATCTATGTTAACATCTGCAAAGATAACCTCTAGTTTCTCGAAAAACAATGGAGGCCACTCCCACCGATACGGCCGAGCCTCAGGATGCACCTGTAACAAATCCAATCCGATGTTTATTATTATAAACAAACACAAAAACATTAGAATTTATATATATTTTTTAAATGTTGGTTTGTACCAGTAAATAGTTGGCCCAGTCTTGATCAGTGGCACCAAACTTTTTTGTCTGGGGATCCCATTTCATATCACTGCACTGAACCAGTCTTAACCACACCTTCCACAGTTTGAGCATCATATCATAATGATTCTTAAGCTGGTTTATGGTGAACCTCGCTCCCGTCTCTTTTCCAAAAGGTGTCAGTATATGCTTCATTCCAGGTAAATGCCCTAACGCCTTGTGCTTGACGCATAAGTCCACAAATTTTCTGTGGTATTCAGGTTGCCACGAGGCTCTCGGTGTCATAATTCTTTACTACATCAATAGATAAAGCAAAGAAAACAACAAAAACATATGTTATGTTACTTCCAAAATAATATTATATTAACGGTTTTGACCGGTAATACCGTTAGATACCGCGAGAAATAAATATATAAAATTGGCAGGAATATATATTTTTTCCATTCCATGAATCTACGGATTCTCAAAACATAGCTTTAAACCGTAACCAAATCTATATAAAGTATATATCCAAATATATATGTCATAGAAATTTTACATCATGGCTAAATCTAGAACTAATCCTAGTATTAAAGCCAGAAACTCATGAAACAAATACTATAAACAATTGCAATTGTTATTGTGACTTATCAATCAAATTCACAGAACAAATTCAATCTAGCAAAATTTACTTAGGATAATCTTCTAAAAGATGATCATCCAAAAACATCCAGGAGACCACAAAAAGATGAGGACACACATAAGACTTATAAAAAAGGTTATAACAATAGTTTTTGGAGTGCAGATTCTGAAAAACCAACGTAGATCTAGTGCTTGTTTAATGCTTATTCATGTGATGAAACTATGCAATCTATGGTTCACAAAAAACATAATCTTAAACATCCAGAAGACCACACTTGACGAGGAAGCGGAACACATAATACATAGAATAATTAGTCATAGCAATAGTTTTTGAGCTCTTTCTGTTACACTAGATCTAGTCTTATGTTAACCCTAACTTGTATTTAAATAAAAACGATTCTGTGACTCATGATTCATGATTGTCTAAAATGGAGAGCAATCTTAGACCGTAACGAGGAGAACAACAAATTTTTCTTTGATGATTTAAACAAAACAGCAAGGTATATATATGTAAAACGTTTACCAGAGACAGACCGTTTCCACCGCTCAAGACTGGTGCTTCTCGTCTGAGATAACTATGTCTATGCGTACGTCTAGGGCCCCATTTTATAACGGCTGAATGGAGCTACTTCTCTGAGGACACTTTTTTATTATTATTTTATTAATATGTTGCCAGGTTTTAATTTGGTGCATAAAATGACAATTACTCTTTGATTCTACTAAAGCATATTGTGAATTTTTTAGTGTTAATTAATAAGATAGGTAAAGTATAGATTTTTATTACTTTAGTTACCATGAGTCGTGTTTTTTATTTCTTAGGCATACTTACGCTTGATGTTTTCTTTCTTCAAAATAGGTGAGTTTATGTATATTATTTAATTAGGTTAATTATTATGAGTTTTTAATCATGTGGATGATTGAGTTTAGGCATAAAAATACTACATACACAAGCAAGTTTACGTGCTAGATCTTTAAATATGACAAGTTATATAATTAAGTTAATTATCATGAGTCTTTTTTGTTATATACATGAACTTGATTAAGGTTTACACATAATATTATCACAAGTACGTTTGCCCGTAAAATAACATGTTATATATTTAAATAAAAGTTAAGGAAAAATTTTAGTGTGAATATTTGATATTCAACATTATTCTCCAAAAATACATAGTAAAAATAGCAAATGAACTAAATGTAAAGTGTATTTTAGTCATAAAAAAGTGCAAAAAGTTGTCTATCCTTATTTTACATTTTGGTATTTAGTTATATCAAAAGTAAAGTGTATTTTAGTCAAAAAAAAAAAACAAAGTGCAAACATTTAATATGAAATGAGTGAAATTTTATTGTCATTATTATTATTATTTTTTTTTACCAAGCAGTTTTAGTCAAAAAAAACCTATCTTTGGCTAAACATAATTATTATCTATTTTTTGGACAAGATTAAAATGGGAGACTTTTATTACTACATATAAAATAGTAAATCAGTAAATCTTATGGTCGAAAGAAAATAAATAGGAAGCTAAAAACAATATGAGAATTTTTGATAATCTTTCCATTATCTCTATTATAATTTTTTTTTCCAATTTTTGTATAAATTAAATATTTGGTTAAGTAAAATATATGTCAAAAAAATTGTTTCAACTTAGACTTAGATTTGGTTGAAATGAAATTGAGTCTAAATCAATTTATATGGTTTTATTGACTTTGATTGACCCTGCTACAAATAGTATATTTGTGTAGTTGGATCATTATAGTCAAATATGATCTCTTGTTCTGTAGGAAATATTGAAGTGTCCTGATTTGACAAAACAACACATTGTTGCAGAAAATTATGACTCAACTTATCTTTTTAGTACTCTTTTTCTTTGCTCCCTCCTTTGACTCAATTCTCACCCTCAAAATTCTATAGCAGTAAAAAAACTTAACAACCCAACTCAATTCTCACATTTAATCTGTACAGAGATACACAAGATTATGTTCATCTTGAAAGCTTGTGTATGGTCACAATCTTATTTGAGCATCTTGATCGATGTTCTACTTGTTGTTCATCTCATATTTCGCAGATGAATCAATTGAACAATATTCGTCCTATTTTATTCAACTCATCTTTTTCAAATTGTTTATATCTATGCAACTATTTCTACCAAAATTGTCTATGCAGAGATATCTCTTTCATAATTTTTTTTTCATTTAAAAAAATAAAATTAAATACAAATAACCAATAGATGTGCTCTTTTAGAGGGATGTATTCATCTAATATTTTAAGTGATTAGTGAATTATCGCGGGCTACGCCCGGGTAGCAGGTATATTTGATTTATTTACTATTTTTATATGTAAAAGATACCATCACAAAACTGTTTATTATTATGTAGATCCAAAAGCAACTACAAATATATTAATTAAATTTAAAAATATGTAAATGATATATTCATCTCTTTAACTTAATATTTGACTTTTTTTAAAAAAATCTCTTTAACTTAATAGTTTAGTTTGTTTTAATTTTAGAAACAATTTATTCATGTGACTACATATTTAACATAAATCTATAATTTATTTTTAACGGCAATATTTTAAGTTATCATGTAGCTAATGTATCACCATGTATGTTAAAATTATTGAATATAATTGTTTGCATATTATTTTGCCATGAAAAACTCTTTGATTCATCAAAATAAATTATTTTGATAAATCGTTTCTTAAATTCAATGTTTATGAACTAAGTTGTATCTTTGTGGTTCTGTGTAATTTTTTGTAAACTCCTTTGAAATCAATATATTGAGTTAGAGGTTTCAAAGGAAACACTTTGATTTATTGACCTCTTTGCGGAAATCGAGCTATTGTTAGTGGTACAAATGATTAAAGCAAAAATACAATGGTTCTTAGATATCTATATTTTTTTTAAAAAAAATATTTAAATTAGTTTTAAATTCTTTTTAGTTACTTTAGTATGCAAGTAGAAAGACTACCATGATGTTGTATTTAAACATTGTAATTAAAAAAAAAAAACTATATGGTACTATTAATTTAGTTGTTTATTGTTTTTTTTCTATATAGATAGTTCTCCACAGTAATTTATATTTAAAAATCAAAATTCATTTTTTTCTTGTTATTAGTCTTTATAGTATTTCTCATTCATCTTGACATTTATCTTCTAACTGTCTCTATTATTTTTTAATCTATGTAGTGCAGTGCATATGGGAGTTTTTTTTTGCTATGTTAGCTACTGAAGAGAGTAATATACCTGAGAAATTGAAACGAAATGAAGTCCTCATTAAGAATCAAAGACGAAAGCGAAGTGCTGTAAATCTTCTTCATCACTTATTTGTTTGAACTACAATTTCCTATGTGAACCAAAACACTGGTGGTGCTTATTGATCAAATTCACTGCCCTCTTTTGTTTAGTTCATTTATTTTATTTATTTATCAATTTTTTTTTTTTTGATAACTCAGGGTAAATCCTCAGACCTATGGAGGGGTCCGAGACTAATCCTGGAGAGAGTTTATCCATGGGTAGGGTCCCCCAGACTTTCAAATGGGCCGTAAGCAATTGGCCTATACCCATGTGGCCAAAGGGATAAAGCTAGCAATTCTGCGCTTGAGGAGAATCGATCCCTGGCTTGGACCAACAGGGCGACTCTTCCTTCCAAGCTAGAACCACTAGCCCACCACATCGTGGTTTTTATTTTATTTATTTATTAATCTTTTTTTTTTTTAATTTATTTATCAATCTTTCTCCTGAGATACCTCATACCAATCTTCGGGGGTGTATTGAAACCATGATTTTGGAAGATTTGATGGGATTTAGAAAATTTGGAATTTTGAAAGATTTTAGGAAAGTTGATATGATTTATTGTAAAATTCTTTCAAATCCCACGTAAAACCATAAGATTTGGATTTCTCTATTTTTAACTATACAAATCCCACTAAATCCTCCAGAAATCTCAAAATCATTAAAATCCAAATCCACAAACTATTTTGAATAACAGTAGATTTTAAAGTAGATTTTTAAATCAACAGTTCAATAACAATAGATTTTAATAGACTTTTTAAAATACATGATTGAATAACATATGATTTGTAAGTTTCACACAAATCACTTAAAATATCAAGTTGAATACACCCTCCTTCTTTGTCCAACAACAATATTTTTTCGTGAACGACATTTATAAAACTAAATCAAAAGCATGCAATAACTCTCTTTGTTTGGCCATATATTTTCTTTACTATGTACTTGTATATTATTCATTGATGAACCAAAACAAAATGACTAATCGAAAAGGTTATGAAGCATAGTTCACATGATTATTTTTTACTGGAGAATAAAATTGTGAAAGTTACCTCAAATATCAATTTTTTTGTCTTGGTAAAACATATTCACTGGAAGAATTGTTATCTATTGACATCACACAAAACTTAGATAAAATATCTCGTGTTCCTTGAAACAACATGTTCACGTCTTAATTACATGTGTATAAACCTAAAGCTGTTCAATTAAACTTGCAAAGTTGTAAGCTTGTGATATCAAATTAAATTACAAGAGTCAAAGTCATTATAAACTGGTTCCATATCAGTCAACAGAATATAAGACCTGCAACACTACAATATGCATCCAAAGCATGACAGATGGTGATACCTTGTCATGTTGCTGACTTCAACAATTTACTGATAAAAACATCGGTTTTTCCATGAGTTTCCTTCTTCATCGATATATGTACTGAAATGAATTAAATGAATTAAAAAGTACCATAAGAGAGATTTACACGTCTAAAGCAAGTCCCAGAAAGCTAAACACAAGTATTAAAATCTTATCAACTAAATAATGCTGTTTAGAACAAAAACATATCACAGTTCCAAGTTCCAAACAGTTGAAATTCAAATAGATATTTTAGGATTCTTACAACAATACTCAAGTTCCTTCATCAAAAAGCCTGCACTATAAACCAAAATTCACTAACCATGATGGAGACATGGCTTTAACGACCTTTTCCATAAACATTATCTAATACATGTGTTATATAGGCCACATCAGAGAAGAAATATGTCTATATGAGATTCACAAAAAACAGACACCAACAAAATATGAGACAAATTTCATGGTTTACATGTTACCGAGGTGATGATGCCAGACGATTGCTATTCCAAAAACAAAGAATACGGACAATAACTTGTTGAGAAAATAGATATTTGGAAAATTAATAGAAAATAGATATTTAACTTACCGTATGTAAAAATTCATGATTTTCTCGCCACTTTTGGTAATTTGATATTTTTACATTTTTCCAATTGGTATTGGCCCAAGTCATGTTTGACAGGCCCAGATATAGCCCATCAAATTATCTCTTTATTATATCGACTTTTCTTTTTCCAACAATGTCTTTTTCCCAATCTCTTTCTTCTTCTCAACTGAGGAGAAAGGAAAAAAAAAAAAAAGAGTTCTATCGTCGTGAAAATTTCTGGTGTTCTTCTCATACTTGCTGATTGTTTCTTCAAAGGTTGGTTTCTTAATTCGATTTCAGTTAAGATTGTTACTTCTATATGTATCTCTAAGGTTTTAATTGTTCCATCGATTTCAATCGTTTTGGTTTTTGAGTAGATGGTTTATATATGTTTCCATTACTTTTAGGTTTTTCGTCGAGATGTTACCCATAAGGTTGTGTGTTTCTTACATGGAATTTAGAAATTAATGGTGATTTATAGTGATTTATAATTTAAGGATCTAAAATCGTTCGTCTCCTGTTTAGGGTTTGAACAAATTAGCTCTATCTCGATTTGAATTTGCATCAAGTTATGATTTTTTAGTCAACCAGTTTAAGTTTCCCTTGTTTGCATCATCTCTGTATGTGAATTTTGTGTTCATTAGGTTCCTGTGTTATTTAGTTAGCTTCAATCATGACACAATTTTTTTTTTAACATTGAACTCAGTTAAGATCTTAATTGCATCAGCTTGATGTGTGGATTCTATTGTTATTAGGTGCCTTAGGTGTTTATATAGTATTGTGATGTAGGTATATTATTACTTGTACCTCTTTGGTTCTTGTTCTCAAATCTCAATGCTGTATTGGGGATAACTCTATTTTTTCTATTGGTTTTTCTTTGCAGTTTTGTACACTTGGAAATATGGTTAATGCGAGAAGAGTGCATCCGGATTGTATAAATGCTTCGAATCCTTATCACGAGTGTGTCGAGTTTTGCTTTAAGAAATTGCTGAAGTGAAGGCAAGATTGGAGAAGGAGAATGCAGGTTTGTGTTCTTTCTCTCTTCTAGTTGTTTAGCTGTGTTGATTCGTTTCCTGTGATTATGGTTTATGATTTGATGCGTAGCAGAAGCTGTTTGAAGTTTATTGTTTGTTTGCTGTGTTATTCGTTTAGAGAGCTGCCCATTAAGTTTCTAGTGATGCTCAATGTGACTGGAGTTTTGATTCTGTGATTTACTCACTCTTTGCAGACACGGATAGAGACTTGTTATTTGTTAATGTGATGTTCTGACTCATGAAAAATCGTGTTGTTCTTAGATCTGAGACTTGTTTTTTTTTTGTTTGCCAAAAGGATTAGCTGAAGCTGTCGGTGGGGAGTGGTCACCCTAATCGTGAGCAAGGGAGGGATTCGCTCGATGATAAAAGAATAGAGGAAGATAGTTCTGAAGAAGAAGAGGAGGAAGAGGATAACCAAGAACCTGAAGTAGACGTGAGCCAACTTACTGGTAGGAAGAAGAAGTTGTTTGAGTTGAGACTTAAGATGGTAAGTCTTTATGTACAGTCAGTTGTAACTCTTTAAAAATACAAAGATTTTATAAATGTAATAACTCTTCCATTTTTCACTTAACTTTATTCAGAATGAAGCTAGAAAATCCAATCAGACGGATGTCGGGAGTGAAAAGAAGAAAATGGAAGCACCAACAGAGACGAAAGGAATCTCAAAACAGAAATGGTTGGAGGAGAGGAAGAAAAAGATTGGAAACTTCTCGATGCCAATGGTTTAGATCTGACAAAGGCTTATATGCTTGATACTCAAGAAGCAGCAGAAATCAAAGTACAAAAAATGGGAAAAGGAACCTACGCCTGCTGGTTGGGATGGTACGTGACATTCTTACTGAATTGTTACTTTGCTCTCTTTTCATTAATGTTTTCACGTCGATCGTTTAAATCAATTATTGGGAGGCTAATGTGTGAAATGTTAAAATATTTTCAGTCTTTAACCAGAAGACGTTATACAACGCATATAAGAAACGGACAAAGAACATTAAGGTTGATCTAGAGGAGTATAACAGAATGAGAGCAGCTGATCCAGAGTTTTACCGTGAGGCGTCAAGCTTGCAATATGGGAAGGTTTGTGATTAGTCATTTTGGTCAATTTTAGACTCAAATTTATATAGCAAAGACACATAGAATAGCTCAATCCTTTGTTAAACTTTTGCAGGCTCCAAAAACTTCGCAAGATAAGATAGACAAGATGGCAAAAGAGCTCTTCGACAGAGAACAAAAGCGACAAGAGTTTAGCAGGAGGAGAAAGTTCCGGGAAGAGAAGGATATCGATTCCATCAACGACAGAAACGAGCATTTCAACAAGAAGATCGAGCGTGCGTTTGGGAAATACACGTTGGAGATCAAAAACAACTTGGAGCGAGGAACTGCGTTACCCGACTAATCTACTTGAGCTCACATGGTTTGGAAACAAGGGAATGGATATCTGGTTCGAAAAGTAAACCTCTATGCTGTTGTTTGCTTATTTGTCTTTAAATTATCCTTGAGAGAACTAAATTGTAGAATGATCTTTTCTTTAGCCACCTCAAATCCATACAAAATTCTGTACCAGTAAATTCTCTGGCCAGAGTGAACAAACGGTAACCAGAGTTGTTTTTTACTTTTATGTTTCCTTCTCAAAACTAGAATCTCGGTAGCCAAAGCTCAGGAGTCAGGACATGCAAAAACTCTAAATTTTGGAAACAAACTTCATTTTCATTAACTGTGATTTCGGGATTGTCGAACCAAGTAAGGCATGTATAGTAGAGAGAGATAGTGATCATAAGTAACGGCTACATTGTGAAAGAGTGTGAAAACAATTGAGGTGTGGACCATTTCGTGTGGTGGTCCTTTATCTTTTTTCCTCTCCATCTCTGTTTGCTTTTGAGCTCTTTTCGAAAATTTTGACCTCTTTATCAAAAGGACCACACAAACCCTCTCTAATCTCTATCCTCTCTGTGTCTCTACTTTTCTGAAAAGACGAGCCGTGTGACATTGCTTATTGCTAAACTCCATCTTTATTCCATGCCCCAAGGCTTTAGCTATATTAGTCTATTACTTCTAAGTTCTAACTAAGGAGCATGTGTCAATATGTGAGTTGTTTGTAATCCGACAATCGGATAAGAAGAATCCAAGTACGGTAAGACAAAAACACCAAGGAATGTTTTAATTCGGACTACAATGTAAAGTGAATCATAAGATGTCCTACATGAAATAAAGCAACGATACAAAGATGAATTAAACCAAACTTAACTATTGAAAATGAATAAATCCTTAAAAAGAAAAACATTACACCAAATTAAAAGTTAAAACACACACAAATTGCTCTCACTAAACACACATAAAACAAATTTCGATAGTTTCTAAGAAGTCTCTCATGCATGCATCAATTGGTTGGGTTGCTGCGGAATGAAGCCAAGGCTTTGATTGCTGCAGCTCTCAAGATGTATTGATGGTATGCTGCTGCTGCTAATGCTCCCACGAACGGTCCAACCCAGAAGATCCACTTTAATATCAAACCCATTAACCCAAAAGTTCAGTTAATTATTATTCAACAAAAACTAACTAAAACTGATTGTAAATGAGAGATGACTTTACTTACATGGTCGTTCCAAGCTTTGTCATCGTTGTAGATAACAGCAGCACCAAAGCTTCTAGCTGGATTAATCCCAGTTCCAGTAATGGGGATAGTAGCCAAATGCACCATGAACACAGCAAACCCAATCGGTAACGGTGCCAAAACCTAAAAATATAAAAAACAATCATAACATTTCAACTTTTTTATTTTATTATCATAGAATTTACACGAATTGCACCCATGCTGAAAAGTTGAAAACTATTCAAACATTACACTAAACCATTTTAAAAAAACATATGTAAAATATTCAAAAAGAATTCAACTTTATTGAAATTACACAAACCCATTTTGAAAACCCATGAAATAACATTTTTAAAGATTTCAACTTTATACACACAACCGGTTTGAGATGTTTTACTAACCGGGACGTGGGAGTCACGAGCGCTTCTTTTGGGGTCGGTGGCGGAGAAGACAGTGTAAACCAAGACGAATGTGCCAATAATCTCAGCACCAAGAGCAGTTCCGGTGCTATAACCATGAGCGACAGCGTTAGCTCCGCCTCCGTGACGTTTGTATGGAGTCATCATGAAGGCTTTAACGAGTCCAACTCCACAAATGGCTCCAAGACACTGAGCCACCATGTACGCAACCGCTCTAAGGAGCGACACTTTACGAGCCAAGAACAAACCAAACGTCACAGCTGGGTTAATGTGACCTCCTGCAGTTTAAACAAACTTCATATCTTAAACATCTTGAAAATGAAATATTATTAGTAAATTTTAGGAGAAGTTTTGTTGAACTATTTACCGGAGATACCGGCGGTACAATAGACGAGGACGAAGATCATGCCACCAAAGGCCCATGCAATGCCGAGTAAACCAACGCCATTACAAGGACCGGTTTGGTTCTTGTGGCCAATGACTGTAGCTACGGTTACGTACAGGAAGAGGAGAGTGGCGATGAACTCCGCGATGATAGCTCGGTAGAAAGACCAGAACTTAAGCTCAGCCATGTCTAGAAGCGGAGCTGGAGGTGGATCCACGTAGTCTTTGCCATGTCTTCCTTCTTCACTCACTTCTTTCGACATTTTTCTTATCTTAGCTCTCACTTTCACTATGGATATTTCCTTCTCTTCTGTGTTGCTTTATAAAGGAGAGAATCTTGCATGTTACATATCTATACTAGTATTTTTGCAATACTTTTTGTTGAAAAATATGTTTTTGGAAACATTTACCATTAAATACTATTAAATGTTTATATTCATATACAAACAAGTTTACTTAACTCTCTCTACTATTCTTATAACCAAACACAATTAAAATATTTTTAATATCCATATATATAATATTCTACAATTAATATAATTTTTAGAAAATTTATTCTAGATTTTAAGAAAATTCTCCTATCATCTCTTTTTGATTTTAAATTTTAAATGTAATGAATCATCATATAATACATAAATTTAATAAAAATCTATCTTTTCTACATATATTGTGATTTGAATTTTTTTAATGAACATATATTAATTAATTAATAAAAAGTGTATGTTCAACATGCATATATAGTAAATTTATTGTATATAGTAAATTATAAAATTTTAAGAAGTTTATAATTTATAAATGATATATCTAAACTTAATTAAAAATTTTAAAATTATGAATATTTAAACTTACTAAATTTTTTAAAATAACACAAACAATTTATATTACATGACGAGTTATATGACATGACAGTATTGAATTGATAATATTAAAAAATAAAATATCATTAATATTATACGTTAATACAGATTAAATTCTTATTTTACTATTTTAACAACACTAATATAAAAAATGTCAAATCATGATTTAATTAAGATTGTATTAAACAATAATTGTTGTGCGGTATACCAAGGATAATATATTAAATAACTAAAATTAACAAAAGAGTACATTAGTAAGTTGAAATTAAAAAAAAAACAAAAGAATACATTTAGCAAAATTAGTATTAAAATAGTATATTAACAAAAAAAAAATCTCGCAGTATACCGCGGGTTATAATCTAGTGATTAGATAACATTAGGGTATATTTGTGATATATATATATATATATATATATATATATATACAGTAAAACCTCTATAAATTAATAAATTTTGCTAGTCCTAAGTTGGACCAGTGTAAAAAATAACAAAATTCGATAAGATAATAAGATAATATTTTTTTTTGAAATTCCAATGTAAAATATGGTCCCAATAATATCATAAATTAATGATCATGTAAATGTATATATATATATATATATATATATGCTGATATAATATAGGATGCTTCTCCTAAACCTCATATCTGTAGAAAAATTATTATGTCATATCTTCAAACTATAATGATATAAAATATTCTATAACATTTCATAAAAATAGCTAAAATATTTTAAAGTTTTCAATTTTTGAATATGCATCATTTATATTTTGATAGTTTGATAGACTATTAAAATACGATAATTGATATTCTTATTCATAAATTAATATATATATATATATATATATATATATATATGTCATGTGTAGAAGTAAATTTGTCTATAGTATTTGTAATTTATTGTCAATAATATTTTTTAAATATTTCAAATTCAATTCTAATACCACAAAATTTACAACATCCGAAATTCTAATATTATTTTGCTAAAATTATCTCAATTCATAATTTTAAATAATTAAACAATTAAAAATATATTTATAAATTAATAATTATTAATTTATACTATAAAATAATAATTATTAATTTATAGATAAATTAATATCACTATAAATTAATAAAATGTCTTGGTCTCAATATTATGAATTTATAGAGGTTTTACCGTATTATGTTATGTTATGAAAACCTCACTATTGTAATCCCCTATTTAATAAAAGGAAAGTACACAACTTCAAATTTGTAGACTATATAATTTTAATAGTAGGTTATAATTGGGTTATAAAAAAATTGATATTAATTTGTTACAAGATATATGTTAGGTGTAATCCGTGGTAAACTGTTCATTTTCGGAATATATTTCCAAAAACAACAAACATAATTGATTTCCAAAAATAATAAACAGAATATTCCCCTATTAATCGTGATTCCTAATATCTTAATCTATAAAAGTTATTGTAATCACGGAAGAATCTTCAAAACTGCCAATATAAATAATACAAATCACCTCTCACAAAAAAATACATCGCTCATATTCATATACCTAAAAAAAATAACTATGGTTACACAATGAAACCCTACAAAAATTTCTTCCTTTTGTTTGTTTGGTATCACGGATTGAAAGTTTTTTTATTTTAGATAATAAACAAAAGTTTTCCCCTATATAATAAAATTGAAGTACATAATTTCTGTTTGTAAACTATATAACCCCTATATAATAAAACGGAAGTACACAATTTTTTTTAGACTATTTAATGGCATCGTGTTTCATGAAATAAAAAACAACTTTTAAAGCAAATAAAACAATCACATATATGATGCTTTAAATAAAAATTACAAGATAAACAAAAGAAAATTCAGTTTGTGCTCTAGCACGGGTCCATTATATTTAGCAGATGTTTTCTTATAATTTATAATTTATATAAAAATTACAATATAAATAAAAAAAATTCAACCTGTGCTCTAGCACGGGTTTTAATCTAGTTTCTCAATTATATTGGAATCCACTCTAACAGTCCTACTAGCTGTCTTTACATTATCAAAAACAACGTTCAATATATAAAATAACTTTGTAAGGCAATACAAAATAAAATCACCTAATAACCATGATATCTTATTTTCTAAAATTTAGTTTCCAAAGTTGCTAACTAAAAAATTGCGTCACGTTTCAAATAAAATCTAAATATAGTCATGTATCAGTTCTAAATTTGTTAATATATTAGAAGATAATAATAAAAAATTTCTTAACCTATTGAAAATAAAATAAAATATATAAATAATATAAAGAACTTATTTTTATATTCACACTTTTTATTAATATATTAAACTGTTAACCTAATTTAAAAATTACTGATAAGAAAAGGAATCTTCTAATATTTTCTTTACATACAAAGAGGTATATTTACCTAATTTATACACTAATTAGGGCATTCCACAAAAAAATGAAAACCACAAAAATAATTGAAAAAAAAAAACTTGAAAACAAAACTTATGTAGTTACTTTTCTTTTATAAAACCAGTTAAATATTACTATTTGGTTTTCGATAAAATTTAAATTTTTAATTTCATTTTTGATTATCATATTTATATTATTTAGTGTTCTATTAATTTTTTCACATGTTTTAATATTGAGTGAAACCCAATCTAAAATATTATCTTAATTATTTGAGCGTTAAATTATTCGGAGTAACTCATGAATCCATCAAATTTTGACAGATTAGATCAACATGTAAACTCATTTATTTATAGGTTAAACCCATCACTACAAAAGCCCTTGGTTGCCACTGAGTAAAGAGGGGTTTGTTTGTCTCTATCTCGGAGACTTCGGTGTCTGAAAACAATTCTAGTTCATCATTTTGCAAAGATATTTGTCTTTAATTGCACAAATCTGGCCCAGTTAGGTTTTGTTAGGTTGCTTGGTTTTAGTATGGATTTCGTGTGGGAAGGTGAGGTTTGCTTGACTTTGACAAGTGTTTTGGTTCAGATTTCGTGAAATGGCTTCTAATATGTGGTTGTTTTGTAGGGCTCAACTTTTTAGCTGGAGGATCAAAGTATGGTGGCAAGAAGAAGAAAGACTATGGTGGCAAGAAGAAGAAGCAAATTCCCCTTGACTTTCGAGGCAAGGGGAAGATGAAGAAGGGGTATGGCAAGGGGAAGAAGAAGAAATCATGTGGGAAGAGCTTCAAATTCCATGATGGACCTAATGGTGATGGAGATGATGACAAAGGCCTTGGTTGCCACTGAGGAAAAAGAGGAGGTTTGTTTGTCTCTATCTCGTAGACAATTCTGAAAACAATTCTAGTTTGCAAAAATATCTTTTTTACCTTGTGTTTGAAGCATTCATGTATTGCTTTCTTTTTTCTGAATACACCTCTCTAGTGGGAACCAAAGTATCCATTCCTCTTCGTATGAAACGATTCTAGTTCCTTGAAATTTTAGTTAAAAGGCTGTCCTTTCTCAAACATTATATTGTTTTCACTAATATTGGTGTATTCTTCAAAGGGACCTTTATGTATCATACTCAAATTATTTATACAAAAAAGCCACAACCGGACCAAAACGATTTGATGCGATTTTTCATACTTATAATTTTGTAATACGATTGATAATTACACTTGCCACAACTTTTAATTAGTTGTAATACGATTCAATTATATGATGTTGTCAAAATACATTGTTTGTTTTTTAAAGATATATTTCTTTTTCTTTTCGAATCAACTACATCTCAGAACAATATGTTCAGTGGAAAGCCATTTTTGTTTAATATGAAAAAGAACTTTTCAAATTTTCTATAGAGTTGAGTTCGATTTTTCAAAGCATTTTGCAGGTCAATAATTACTCAAAATATTCAAGTTTTGATAAATATTATCGTGATTTTAAGTAATACATAGAAAGTTACTAATCGATATCGTAAGTATCATGTAAGCCGAATCGTCTATCACTATAGTACAAAACTACAAATACAATTTGTCATTGTGAAATGTTTCGTCCTATATTTAGTTATGTGACTAATTATGTCGTGGATGATAAAACCATTATTTGTTGTATGATAACAATATTATCTAAATGTTGTAACATTCGATTAAAAGCATAATCTATAATTCATCTTTGATCTCTCTTTTGTTTTTCTCATTTAAAAAGAAAAAAAGGAATATGTAAGAGAAACTCGTGTTTTAGTTTATTAATTTTGAAGTGTTCAAGTGGGAGAAGATAAGGACAAAATATATACAGCTAAGATTCTTAATTGAAGAGTGAGAATGTGGTGATTTCGATATATGTATATAATATGCAAATGATTTGACTTTAGAGAAGCTTCAAGCAAGTGAATAAACGTGCGAATTTTCAAGTAAAACTAATGTAGTGTGTGGGATGTAATGTAGATCGTGGACGCTTATAAAACTAAAGTAGACGGCTTTGTTCTCAACACTTTCAAACGAGTCGAGAGATATACAAAGAGACATATCAGAAAGTACCGAATGGACCAATTTAGGGTTCTTTCCCGTGTGGCAGTAACTGTAATGTGCTTGGCGTGTTTCGGGTTTAGTGTTGGGATGTGTTCAGATTCAGATCCCTTGATTCAGACGGTAGTGTCTAACGAGGACTTGCCCTATTCCGCTAAGCTCAATACGGGTAACTTTAACAAATTATATATATATATATATATATATATATATATAATAACTATATATTGTTGCTTTAGTGTTTTCTTGCATTGATATATATCGTTTTCAACTCTATATTTGTTCATTTAATAATGTAGTACAAAATATCACGGAATCGGAATGGGATTCCCTTGTGATGATGTCTGAACTTCCAGTGCTGGTTATGTTCACATCCGACCAATGCAAACGATGTTCCATGATGGACCGCATACTGGAGCAAGAGGACTCGATATACGCGGGGTAAGCTCAATTTCTACAAAATCGACATTAACAAGGCGCCAGTCATCGCAGAACGCTACTACGTACGTGATCTCCCGACCATTATTTTCTTCAGAGGGGGATGGTTAGAGGACCAAGTTATTGGATTTAATCCAGCGAAAGTACTGAGACTCGTGGATAAATATGCACATTAAGGAATGAGACAACGTACTGTCGTCTCTTCTCGAGTCCGTTTACTTATATTTGCTGCTTCCTTTTGCCAAAGTCAAACCTTTGCTCTGTGCATTACTTTTATGCTGTCTAGTTTTGTTTGTCTCCTTGAATTAATTATTTCACAAAATAAAACGAGAACATGATTCCAAAATTAGCATTTCTTGTAATGCACAGAGTTAACGTAACAGTACTTAGAACAGAATCTGACACATGAATTTTGTGTTTAGGGGAATTTCACAATATTCAAATTGTTAAACAATATTCGAAAGATTGACGACAACTTGTCCACCAGTTTTACAAGTCTAGTCTAAGTAGTCATCAACTAAAAAGATTTATAATCTAGAAATGATTTTAGTTATAATTTGATAGAGGACACCATTTTAACATGTATTGTTGTATATTGTTGTCCACAATTTTCAGGATTGATAGACAACATTGTCAACGAAATACAACTTGTCCACAAGTTACTTGCCCTTGGTTGGTCATGGTAGACTGTGATATGTTGTCCATTGTTAAGACTTAAGGTTTGAGTTCTTTGTTAACACAATCGATCTTCATACGAACAAACATAAACTTTGTTTCCTCAAGATCAGTAGACAATTTACTTTAGTTAATGACTTACAAGTAGTTAGGTTGTTGAGAATATATGTAAGACAATATGCATTTGTTAAAATATGTAGACAAATTACTATTATCCTTAACAGAAATTGTCCACGTTTGAGGCATGAAGTCAACGTGTCTATTGATGGGGTGTGTATAGTGTCTACAAGTTATTTCGTTTTGTAGACAA
>NC_141894.1:33527915-33612669 GCF_030686135.1 Camelina sativa | reverse complement strand
TGATAATTGGGACGTTAGGAAGCTTTCTTGTTACTTGGGATCGAGTTTTGTGGCTGTAGGAACAAAGATCGGGCGAGAAGCTTCGGGGAAAAACACGATGCTCGGCATTGCATCGGTTGATGCATATCTTGCGTAAAACTCTAGGGTTTTCGTGTTATGTCGAGCACGCGTCAGTCGATGCAGTGCGAGTGTTGATCGATGCAAGTGCATCGAGCATCGGTCGATGCAACCCTGTGTCGGTCGATGCATCCCCATTCGGTGTCGGTCGATGCATGTTGGTGTCGGTCGATGCAGAGTCCTGGTTTGTTATTTGTTGTTTGTTGATTATTGTTTGATGGTTAGAGATGACTCTATTGCTTGTGTGTATATCCCAGTAGATGGGAGGATAGCCTTACTGAGTGTTTATAAAATACTCATGCATTGCAATTTGTGTTTGTGGTGCAGGTAAAGGCAAAGTATGATCGTAGAATAAGCGCATTGAAGAGGAGAATGTTCTCGTGGTTCGCTTGGTTGTATGGCTTCTGTTAGGTTGCTAGAGTTGAGTCCTAGAATGTTGTTTAGGATTGCTGGTTCTCTGGTTCATGTTGTTTGGATCATTAATTTATGATTTAGAATTAATGTTGGTTATTGAATTATTATTTGGTTATTTATTGGATAATGATATTGGTTATTTCCGCTGTTGATTGTGATTGTGGTTAGGTGGGTAGTGGGTATGGAACCACTAATTGTAGTTTATTTATTATTATGATATGTATATATATATTTTTATTATTAAAAAAAAAAACGGGTCAGGTCGTTTCATAAAGTGCTTGGCCATGGAGACACTAAAGATGACCTCTGTGTGCTCAAGGATTTGAACCTATCTTCATCAAGTTCACTGATAACATCATTATTTTACCCATTTTAGCTATAGTTTTAGTATGCATTTAGGATGAGTTTGATATGATTTCAAGGCTTTAATGTAACTATTTTAGGTTTCAAGAAGGATCAAAAGGCAAGGAAAATACGTTTTAGGAAAGATTCTTAGCTTTACAGAACGGGAAACATTTGAAGAACTTCCAGAACTCAAATTTCGCTGTACTTGGTGTCTTTGGAAATCTGAGAGAGTCTTCTTTCTCCTCAAAGTGGAATCAAGTCGATCCATCCAACCATCCGGAAGTTATGCCCGATATACCGAGACGTACCTTAAACTGACCTAAGAAGAACCTTCAAGCCCATGGGCTTTTATTTGAAGGCCTGACCACCGACCACCACGGCGGCCCAGTCCAAGCCTTCACCACCGTTCTAGAAGCTTCCTACGCCGCCTCTTGCCATGCACTTATCAAGAGAAGATGGTTTTACCCTTACAAAACCCTATAAATACACTTCTAAGCCCTAGGGTTTAGGGTGTGCAATCATTGGAGCAGTCAAGAGACACGACCAGAGGAGCAGAAGACGTCCAAACCTCTCCCTCGCCCCTCTCTTTGAAGCTTTGAGATCCACCAAACTCTTTCTCTTTCTCTTGTTCGTTTGATACACTAGTTTTCTTAAGGATAAGTCTTTACATCTTGTACTTGATTCTAAGAGGTAATATCTAAATCTTATTCTTACTATTTATTCTTTTATGTTTATGAGTTATTTAAACCTTACTTTGATGATTCTCTTAAACATGCTAGAGTAATTTTCTAGTTGGGTTTAAAGGGATAATCAAAGGGGGAAGATGATCTTAGTTTAGGTGGCAATTTTTAGGGTTTGTTAGATTTAATTCTGTTTATTCTATGCTTTAATTCTAAGTCTTTACTTAATGCTTTAAGTTAGCCTCATGAACTAACTATGATCTAAAGTGTGTGTGCTTTGCCAAAAGCTTGCATGTGTGCCTGACCTAGCTTAGATTTGTGGGGAGACATAGGAAGCACATACCCCTTACCTATGGAATTCTACGGATTATAATCGAACCTGTTTTAAATGCTCTGATCTATGCGTCGTAGACTGCGACAGTTTAGTTACGGGGTGTAGTAATCTTAGATGGTTAGCTTGAGAATTTTAAGTTAACGGTTTATTAGTGTTTCGTAGTCCGCGTTTTAGATAAACAAACTAACCCTAAACTTTCCTAGATAGTAGATTATTGAACCCCTGCGATTCCCCTTGATGCCCAACACTTGTCTCATTTATTTTACTTGCATTTTTATTTTCGTTTATTTGCTTACTACAACCGTGACAACGAAAACCTTATTTTTATTGAGTCCTAGCCTTACATCTCTTCCGACAAATTCTCTAAACAACAACTCTCTCTCTGTGGGATCGATCCTTAAATACTACTACCGATTAGCTGTGCACTCTCAGCAGTTGTGTGGTCTTTTAAGGTAAAAGATTTGAAGTGAAAAACTACACAAATCAAAGCTTTTTGGCGCCGTTGCCGGTGAGAGATTATTGTTTACAAGAGTCTAGGAACTAGAGTAACGTCTAGGACACCTTGCTGTTTAATTTTTTTTTTTATTTTTCATTGTTTTAGGAGACCTTGAGGATGAACCTCGACGCTCTCCTAGGAGAATTTGAGAACCTTACTATTGCTGAGCTCATGTCATATTACCAAGCCATGGACGGAGACCCATCCGGTCCACAAGCCCATTCACTGCAAGGTTCACGCATTGGTCACTCTCGACCAAGCATTGTACCAACACTTAGGCGACCTTGTCGAAGTGCTTTCACTCGACCACCTCAAGGCCGAGCACCTATGGGACCAGCTTACTGCCGAACTGACCATTCCTACACGCCGTATTATGCGGACGTACCATGCTTTGCGACGGACCAATACTTTGATCCACAAGAAGTCATGAATGTCGATGTCAATGAAAACTTTTTCTATGACAATCAAAAACCAATCACTTCAGGGAGCTCTCACACTGAAGACAAGCTCATGAAGATGATAGAAGAACTTATATCAAGTCAAGAGGAGGCTGATAAAGTTTATAATGCTAAGCTGGATAAGATGAGCATTGAGTTTGGAGCTAAACTCGAAACTATCACCAAGGACGTTACACGCTTGGAGGAACAAATCAATGCTGTCAAGATCTCACCTCCCGTGTTGCTGGACACAAGGAAGAAGAAGACCAACCCGACAAGGAGGAAGAAGAAGAAGAAAAGGAAATCCTACTCGAAAAAGGAAAACATTATAAATTCCTTTTAGGAAAAGGAAAATTTTCTTTTACTTCAAGACAAGAAGATTTGGAGAACAAACTACAAGATAACCTTATTCATCCTCCACAACATCTCGACGTGAAGGAAGCTGCTCAAGCCACCGAAGAACATCAAAAATAGTTTTTGAGAGATAAGCAACAAGTTCCGATGGAGACCAAGAACCCTACACCCGATTCGCAAGAGATCTCTCAAGGAGAAGAAGTTTCGATCCTTACCAAGGATTGTTTTGCTGTAACAACTCTTGAAGCCTCACCACCACACAACATCTCACATCTAGGAGAAGAAGAATCAAGCTCTGAAACTATACCAACACCCCATGTCGCTTGTAACACCATCACAACCTTCAAAGTAGTCCAACCTTTGCAAGAACTAGAAGAAGGGGAGATTTATGAAGAAGAAGATGAGTCATTCGAGGGAACACAGTTTCAACATCAACCACGTGGTCTCACCCTCTTGAACAACCGCTGGTACCCACGCATGATAAGCCTAAGAGATCTAGGCGATTTCAACCGAGCAGTTGGGAGACTTCCCCAAGGTACCACTTTCGCAAAAGCTTGTTCTATTTATCATATTGACCGATTATTTCTTGAGAGTTTTGAGTCAAGGAAGGAGATGAAAGAGCTCTATGATCAAGCCCTACAGTATCCACGGCCGTTTAACACACTACACAAAGTGGAGAGCCCTGGCCGATTCCTCATCACTTGTTCTATCAATGGAGTTCAATTTGAAGATGCATTATGTGATTCCGGTTCATGTATCAACATCATGTCAACCGATGCTTCAAGGAAGATTGGCTTGAGACACCTACAACCCTCGGACATACACATAGGACTCGCCAACTCCTCATTCACAATACCTGAAGGAATGGTGCGAGACATTCATGTGAGAGTTGGAATCTATAATGTTCCAACCGACTTTCAAGTCATCAATGATGAGAAAAGAAGGTTTACACCACTTATCCTTGGAGGAGCATTCCTAACCACAGCCGGAGCCGTCATGGACTGGCCTAACCGGAGAATGACTCTCACCAACATCAGTGGAGACATTTTCTATGAAGCTAAACCATTCAACCCTCAACCTCGAAGGTGTAGAGAAGAAGACTATGCAAGAGAGCCACCTGATGCCTACATTGGAGAACCAACCAAGAGAATTTGTCTAAGGACAACCCACTCTCCTATCCCTGTTTGAGAAAGCAACCAACGTCGAGCCAACGATGTTAAACAAGAGCGTTTCTTGGGAGGCAACCCAAGCTAGTAATTTTTTATTTTTAGGATTTATTTTCTATTACTATTGATATTTTTGCATTTTAGTTTCAGGTTTATCAAAAAAAAAAAAAATATAGAAAATAGAAAAGCCAAAAAGAAGGAAGAAGAAGGTCCATGGATTGGCAACACATCATGTCTATTGGCAAGCACCACCAACTGACGGGCCATGTTCAACATGTCCGATGCAAGCCGAAGGCGATGGATCATCACAATCCTCATGTGATTGATGCCGAGAGTCCCCACCAGCCATACCAGCCGTAACCGATGCCATGTACCATGTACCATGTATCACGTCCAACATTAGCTGCTAATGTGTGTGACCATACCTGCTGCCTATGTCCGCGACCGTTCATTCTTGTGCCGCGAGACAACTCCGAACCACCACCATCCTTACCACCTACCATCACCATTCTTTTACTTAGGTATGCATTTCTTATTTTTATTTTATCATTATTATTGATGGTTTTAGGTTTTTGTTTCAAGGAGGATGCATTTAGAGATATATCAAACACAATTTGATTGAACTTAGCCTAGTTCATACTCGATGTCAAGCAACCAAAGGAAGTACAAACGGTTAGTCGCCACTTTTTCATTCCACAGCCGAACTCTAAGATAAATTTTGGGCAACCAATAAACGTCTAGGGTCGACACAACACATTCTTATGATTGTTCTTAAACTCTACACTTTTCCTTATGATTTTTAATCCTCATCTCTTTCTTTTTTCCCACCGAGGACGGTGTGATTTAAGTCTGGGGGGAAGGATGTTCCATCCTATACTAATGCTACTTTCTATTTTGTTGACTTGAAACCTTTTTCCACTTTTTACATCAATAATTTTGACATTTTATCGAGTCACATTTTTTTTATTGAGTCAAAAATAGTAGGGTATTATGATCTTATTCTAACGGTTTATTTGATTTCGATTAACACTCTTATGACTCTTGATTATGCTTGACAACAGAACCAAAGTTTGGAAAGACTGGGAGCCGACTCAACAATCCCCCAAGTCCCTATTCGATGGATATTCAGATGATCTAATGTTGTCTCTAACTTTTATAGGACCTAAACCGGACTTAATTTTCAAACCCAGGGAATTGGTATACATTGGACTAGATCACTATATTCAAGCCACACAAGACATTGCACTTATTCAAAAGTATGTTCCCCTCTATCTTCCCTTCAATATTAAAAAAAAAAAAAAGCTAATAAAAGATGAGATGATTTTGATCAGTTTAGAGAGGTAGGTAAATTACCTATAACCTCATTATTCTACTCTTGAGTCAAATGATCACACAAAGCTTGAAAGCGAGGGGTAGGTAAATTACCGATGACCCCGGTATTCGCCTACATCTTTGATTTAAAAAAAAAAAAAAAGAAAGAAGTGATAAAAAGGAGAGGAAATGAATCATATGAAGAAAGTCTTGGCTTGAAGAGAGTCTGCAAGCCATTGATCGATTTTCCCTTGGTAAGATTTCACTTTTTATTTATTGTTTAATCTATGTACAGAGATGACAATAGAGATTCTGGAAACTCTAAAGAATTGTGGGATCAAGGAGAGTTGATGACTCTCATGGTGGATTACAAATGGAAGTTCCTAATGTCAAGGCGAAGAAGAATGCAAAGAAAATATCCCCAAAGATAAAGAAAATTCCCATTATTTTCAAAACCTATTTTCCATGATTTAGTTTGATTATTTGCTTGAGGACAAGCAAACATTAAGTCTGGGGGAGTTGATAACATCATTATTTTACCCATTTTAGCTATAGTTTTAGTATGCATTTAGGATGAGTTTGATATGATTTCAAGGCTTTAATGTCTATTATCAAGTATTTTAGGTTTCAAGAAGGTTTTACAGGATTTGTAGCAAAAAAGACCAAAAGGCAAGGAAAATACGTTTTAGGAAATATTCAGAGCTTTACAGAACGGGAAACGTTTGATGAACTTACAGAACTCACATTTCGACGTACGTGGTGTCTATGGAAAGATGAGAGAGTCATCCTTCTCCTCGAACTGGAATCAAGTCCATCCATCTAACCATCCGGAAGTTTTGACTGATTTACCGAGACGTACCTTAAACCGACCCCAGAAGAACCATCAAGCCCATGGGCTTTTATTTGAAGGCCTGACCACCGACCACCACGGTGGCCCAGTCCAAGTCTTCACCACCGTTCTAGAAGCTTCCTACGCCGCCTCTTGCCATGTACTTATCAAGAGAAGACGTTTTTACCCTTACAAAACCTTAAACCTAGACAAAACCCTATAAATACTCTTCTAAGCCCTAGGATTTAGGGTGTGCAATCATTGGAGCAGCCAAGAGACACGACCAGAGGAGCAGACGACGTCCAGACCTCACCCTTGTCCCTCTCTTTGAAACTTTGAGATTCACCAAACTCTTTCTCTTTCTCTTGTTCGTTTGATACACTAGTTTTCTTAAGGAGAAGTCTTTACATCTTGTACTTGATTCTAAGAATTAATCTCTAAACCTTATTCCTACAATTTATTCTTTTATGTTTATGAATTATTTAAACCTTACTTTGATGATTCCCTTAAACATGCTAGAGTAAGTTTCTAGTTGGAATTTAAAGGAATAATCAAAGGGGGGGGGGGGGGAGATGATCTTAGTTTAGGTGGCAATTTTTAGGGGTTGTTAGATTTAATTATGTTTATTCTATGCTTTAATTCTCAGTCTTTACATAATGCTTTAAGTTAGCCTCATGAACTAACTATGATCTAAAGTGTGTTTGCTTTGCCAAAAGCTTGCATGTGTGCTTTACCTAGCTTAGATGTGTGGGAAGACATAGGAAGCACATACCCCTTACCTATGGAATTCCACGGATTATAATCAAACTTTTTTTAAATGCTTTGATCTATACGTCGTAGCCTGCGATAGTTGAGTTAAGGGGTGTAGTGATTTTAGACGGTTAGCTTGAGAACTTTAAGTTAACGGTTTATTAGTGTTTCGTAGTCCGAGTTTTAGATAAACAAACTAACCCTAAACTTTTTTAGATAGATAGATCATTGAACCTCTACGATTCTCCTTGATGCCCAACACTTGTCTCATTTATTTTACTTGCATTTTTATTTTCGTTTACTTGCTTCCTACAACCGTGACAACCAAAACTCTATTTTTATTGAGTCCTAGCCTTTACATCTCTTCCGAGGGATTCTCTAAATAACAACTCTCTCTCTGTGGGATCGATCCTTAAATACTACTACTGATTAGCTGTGCACTTTCAGCAGTTGTATGGTCTTTTAAGGTAAGAGATTTGAAGTGAAAAACACACACATCATTGACCATCGTGTTTAAACTCTATTGTTGTTAAAGTTAATAGTGCTATTTGGCATGCTAGACTAGGACACCCTCATTTTCGTGCTTTAGAAGTTAGGTTACCAAGTATGTCGTTTAAAAATGATGATTGTATTCTAGGTAAACATTGCAAGTCAGTCTTTCCTAAGTCTTTGACAATCTATGATCATTATTTTGATTTAGTTCATTTAGATGTGTGGACATCTCCTTGCTTATCTAGACAAAATCAAAAATACTTTTTCACATTTATTGATGAAAATATAAGTACACTTGGTTAACATTACTTCCCTCTAAGGATAGAGTGCTTGAAGCATTTACAATTTTCAAAATTATGTGACTAACCATTATAATACTGAGATTAAAATTTTGAGATTAGATAATGGAGGAGAGTACACAAGTCATGTTTTTAAACAACATCTTGCGAACCATGGGATTATTCACCAAACCAGCTGTCCGTAGACACCTCAGCAAAATGATGTAGCAGAAAGGAAGAATCGACATCTAATGGAGGTTTCAAGGTCTATGATGTTTCATACAAAAGTACCAAAGCATTTTTGGAGTGATCCTGTCCTTGCCGCCTGCTATCTAATCAACCAAACCCCTACTAAGATCCTTCAAGACATCTCACCATTCAAGGTATTAAACAAAGAAAAACAAACATTTGATCACTTACGCGTGTTTGTCTGTGTTTGTTATGTGCTAAGACCAGAAGAACAGCGAGACAAGCTGGATGCCAAGAGTGTTTAAAGTATGTTTATTGGTTACTCCACAACACAAAAAGGGTACAAATGCTATGAGCCTAACACGAAGAGAGTTCTAGTCTCACGGATGTTAAATTTGTGGAATCAAAGGGGTATTATGATGAGAAGAATTGGGACAACAATAAAGATATAGCAAGATCACCCTTTGATCGGTCTGCCAACCTTTGAATCATTCTCGAAAAACTTGGCGTTGAAACAACTCAAGTCAGACAAGCCAACAACACCAGGAGGATCTAGTCAAAGTCATGAGGAATCTCACCCTGAGCCTATTACCTGCAGTCCAAAAAATGAGGATGCTCACTCGACACAAGACACTATATCGAGTGATGATGCAGGCGGTTTAAATTCAGTGTCTTCTGAGGAAATCTCTGGTGAAGCTGACAATAATCCTACAGACACTGAAGATAACGATGGTGATGATCTAGAAGAAATAATGCCTCCACAACGTAGTGAACGACTTAAGAAGAAAAACATGCGGTTCTACTACAACAATGTAGCTGTTGCTCATCCTATTCAAGCCGTTTTCACTCTTGCGCATTTTCCAGTGGAACATCAAGCATTTCTTGGGAAGATTATTAAGCATTAGATCCCTCAAAGCTATGAAGAAGCCAAAGACCACAAAATGTGGCGTGATGCTGTCTCAGCTGAAACAACCGCAATGGAGTCAAACCATAGTTGGGATGAGGCTGATCTTCCCAAGGGAAAGAAAGCAGTAACTTCTCGTTGGATTTTTACTATCAAGTACAAAATTAATGGGGATGTCGAACGCTACAAGGAACGACTCGTGGCGAGAGGATTCACTCAAACGTATGGGAGGACTATCTTGATACGTTTGCACCAGTTGCCAAGCTCCATACTCTTCGAGTAGTTCTCTCATTGGCAACAAAACTCAATTGGGAGATGTGGCAAATGGATGTCAAGAATGCATTCTTACAAGGCGAACTAGAAGATGAAGTGTACATGCGACCTCCACCCGGCCTAGAAGACATCACTGGACCCGTGAAAAGTACTTAATCTCAACAAAGCTATTTATGGTTTGAAACAATCTCCAAGGGCATGGTACCACAAACTGAGTACTACGTTACTAAAACACATATATGTTTGTGGGTGGTAATATGATGAATGTATGGAATGGTGAGATATGAATGAATGGATGGCAGGGTGTTTCAATTCCCCTTATGCAATTGTAGTACAAGAGGTGTCAATCCAATCTGAGAGTTTGCAAGTAATCAGGATGTGCATAAATGTCTAAGTCAAGCCAAATGCAAAGGATGTTTGTCACTAACAATCCTATGATGAAATGTAAAGTGCAGAATGTAAAAGATACTAGAACTAAATGCTGAATGTAAATGGAACAGAATGATTATGACAGTTATGAAGCTAGAAAAGAAATAGAAACTATGGTAATGCAAGTAATGAACTAATGCAAAGCAATTATGAACAAGATACTAAGTGAATGCTGTTGAAATGCAACTAGAATGAGATAGGAATTAAGACAGGACAACTACAAAGCATAAACAAAAGTTCTGGGGATTAACTCGAGCAAGCACTCGATCGAGTGTAGATCGAGTGCAGGGTCGAGCTGGACAAACGCGAAAAACAGAGCAATACAAGAAAAACAGAGCAATATGAAAGCGAATCAAACAACAAGCAAGCAGCAGGATTTAGACTAAGAAATCAATAGACAAGGAAGGTCTTGAGGAGGGATTCATGGGCTGGACTAATGATTGAGGTCAACAAATCTCAAACAACTTGAGCTAATCTCTAAACAATATTTTCTAAGACATGTTTAATCCACTCTCATGGCAAGAAACAATCAAACTCATGCATCTCTAGACTTGTTCTCATAAAGTAAAGAATCTACACAAGCAGGCATTAATCAATATGTCAAATACCAAACAAGACTTCTAATCTCTTAGCAAGCCTAATGGTAAACTCTAGATCTAGCCTTATCTATGCTCCTTAAAAATTGGTGTGATGCTAAGATGCTTGAAATCAAACCCTACCCTCTCAGTTATAGGATCAGCATTAAGAACATCTAGCCTAGAAGAGATCTACTACAATCAAGCTTGACCAAATCAAACAAACCTCAAACACAATCTAGCCTAACCCATCCTCAAGATCCTAAGCAACTACTCACAAGAACACATGATGAACATCAAAGTCATAAACCCAGAAAATACTGAAACTTGTATCAAATGAAAGATAAAGCAAAGATCTACAATATTCAAGAAGGAATCAAACACGATATCTTAATATCTTGAAAGTTATGGAACCAAAAAAATCCAAGAATTCTTTGTTTTCTCCTTCAAAAGAAGGTACAAGATCTAAGAAAATAAAAGTGCAAAAAGAATAATTCCCAAAAGGGTAAAAACTAGGTTTTTGACTATCTAAAACGCTGGACTCTTTGGTGGCCGCAGGGTACAAGCCCTTATATAGAAAAAGTAGTGGAAGCCCTAAAAATGCTAAAAGACAAAATAGCTAGGCGGCTCAGCCAACTCGACCCGGTGCTCGGTCGAGTGACCGGTCGAGTTGGCTTCTCTCGTGCATCTTCCACTCGGTCGAGTGCCTCTCTGCACACGGTCGAGTGTCTGGTCGAGTGGGACTCCGGACCTTGGTTCTTCAGCCTTAACTCTCTTGCTTTTCCTTCATGATTGCTTCACTTCTCCTCAGCATTGCTTCCATGCTCCTTAAGCTCCAAATCACCTGTTTATGCATGAAAAGATGCAAATGCAATGCAACTATACTCTAATGCATGATTAGTCCTAAAGCTATGCAATAATGACTAAAATGGATATCAAAAGATGCAAAATATGTGAATAAACTAAGGGAAAACATGGTTAAATATATGAACATCAACACCCCCAAACTTAGTCTTTGCTTGCCCTCAAGCAAAGAAACAAGACATAAGAAGGTAGGTGAGGTTTGAAAGTGGGATCTCAGCTCCTAAAGCTTGCAAATAGACCATCTAGAATCAATGTCCAAGTTAGTAGTACTATGATGCAAGTTGAATGAGCTGTACTTAAAGATTTTAGACAAGCATATCACAACCTTTACTGATTTGAGCCTTAGATATCCACATGCATTCAAATCAACCATTTCATTTAACATTCATTAATCAAGAACATGAATCAATTCTATGCAATGCTTAAACTCATTTGGCTTGGAGATATAAGTTTTGAGACAATGGTGGTCTCTCTTTAGAGTGGGGTTTATCAATATCAAGGTTCTCTCATGAAAATGGATTGAGCTTTAGAAGAATGCTAAAGGTAAGAACACTTAGACACATACAAGAACAAAACCTTGTCTACCCAAAGGCACCCAAAGAATTCTTCCTATCAATCTAAACCCAAATGGTGCTACCCTTTAACTTCTTCTTTTCTCTTTCACCCTTTTCTCTTTTGGTTTTCAAGTCTTAGGAGAGGTTTCTTATTTGATCTTTCTAGTGGGATGGGGGATTCTTACTTATTTGCTATGGTTCTCTTTTCGTCTTATTCTTAAGACATACAAGCATTTTGCTAGACTTTTCTTTTCTTTCTTTTCTTTTCTTTAACTAGAACCATCTTCAACAATTTTTTACTTCCCATCCTTTCACTAGACCTTGCTTAAACACATTTTCCTCTTAAAGACTCTACCCTTTTTCTTTCTCTTTTTCCTCCTTTCTTTTCATAACAGCCAAGTCCCAAACCCAACAAGTGAACCACCTAGTCCTATCTCTTTTGAAAAATGCAAACTAGAACTACACAAGTTCTTACTCTTGTCAGTTCAAACCTAACACTTTCTACCAAGCTCAATCCCAAAAATAGGCCTCACACACACAAGAATAAACATGGCTTGAAAGAAGGGTTGGTTAAGGGGTAGGGAAACTGATTTTAATTGTTTAATCAGCTACTTAGATCAACAAGAGTGGTAAAAAAGAGAAAGATGATCCAAGTATGTATATGGTATCCATGAGTTTAAAGCAATGCACACATTGATAATTGCAAGTCAATATTAGGTTCTTATAAATAGGAAATGGTGTCAAATCACAACATGCTTCAATTTAGACCAAATGCAATGCAGGAATTCAAGGCTGGGTTCAATCTTATGCTTCTAACCACTCAACTATCATCAAAGTACTATTAACTTGGGCATTGATCCTAGTCTAGTGAATAAAACAAGCTAGCAAGGCAAACTCATCATAGATCCCTAATGCAAATATTATACAATCCTACATTAAACATGCTAAACAAGATCCTAATATGCAATGAAAACTACATGAACACTCTTTTTTTATAAAGATTTTTGCAAAAAGTTTTTCAAATTTTTAGGGTTTTTCTATGCCTTAGATGTTATGCAAATACTAACATGATGATGCTAAAAATTTGAAATAAGAACACAAAACACAATGTCAAATGCTATCTCAAACCCTCCCCCAAACTTAAATCACACAGTCCTCTGTGTGAAAGAAATTTGATTGAGGATTCAAGATCAAAAACAAAACACAATATGAGATGCAATGGTATTTACAAGTGAAGGTGATAGTGGTACCTTAAGGGTTGTGGAAGAAACTGTCCACATCCTCTTGCATGCTGTCAAACGTGTAAGTGGGGGCTTGTTGGTGACTTGGAGAAGGTGATTGGGGCAGCTCGACGATGGCGATCGACCGGGACTCGGTCGAGTACGTGCTCGAGTGGGGGGGGGGTCGAGCAGGCCTGCGGATGCCAAAACTCTGACCTTGCTGCCGGTAGAATGATAACACTCTAATTTACATGTTTTTAGCATTCTTTTTGTCCATATTTTGCATTGTTCATACCTCTAACTTAGCATTTTTAGACCATTTACTGTAGGAATCAAGTTTTAGAGCATTTAGGGTGTTGCATTTCTGCATTTGCATATATTGGATGAAAACAGGTGCTAAAGAGCCAAAAATGGGGGAAAACAAGGACAACTCGAGCATGTACCCGAAGGAGCCATCGAGCTACAAGAACAAGTACGAACCTCAACACGATCGAAGAGGATCCAAGAGCGCGAAGAGCAACCCGAAGATCCACCCGAGGAGTTACCCGACTCAAGCCTCGTGTACCCCATCGAGTAGACCATTGGGCAGGTCTGGGAAGCTAGGTCAAATGGGTTTCCATATATAAACCCCTCTTTCCCTAGCTCGCAAACGAGCATGCCAAAGACCCTCAAACCAGAGAGCGAGAGCTTCTGTGAGAGAACTGAGCGACTCAACATATTTTTCTTGTTTTTGTACTTTTATTTTGTAGTTTTTCATAGATATTTTATCCCTACTCTTTTCTACTCTACTCTATCTTTTTAATAATCTCATTTTCGTTTATTTCTATGGCTTTATCATTTGTTTCTATGTCCGAGTAGTGTAGCAAAGTTTCTAGGGATGGGATAGATGATTAGGTGTTCTTTATCGGTTATGATGCTTTTGTTGATTGTTATGATAGATAAATTTCCTTCTAGGTTGATGTTCTTAATGCGGTCAACAGACCAAAAGGTTGAGATTAGATCTAGGGCGTTTATAATGCTACATGCCGAAAGGAGTAGATAAAATGCTTGATTAGGTCAATGCTAGAGGTATAGTTAACTTTGAGTGACAAAATCAGATAAGTCTAAGTATACTGACAAAAATGAATTGTTCTTAATGCCTGCTTGTTCATATTGCTAGTGCGACAGTGTGGTAGTATGTTCAAGGTTGATTGTCACTAGTGCGACAGTGTGGTGACAAGGTTTTAGAGGTTCATTGTCTAGGAAATAATTGCTTGAGGCATGTAAGGCATCCGTATTGGTCTAGAACACTTAGGATTCGATTACCCCTATCCTTAGGAACTTTCGTATTTCATTTCTTGCATTTTCCTTACTTACTCGACCACTTACCCGATCAGGTACACGATAACCTGTATCGAGTAATACCTCGAGCTGTTCATAGTTCACTTGCATACTCGATCACCCCTTTTGCTTGGCTTGACTTGCTTGATTCTAATTGCATCCTATCTGCTAGCATAACAACCATTTGGATTGATAACCCTTTGTACTACAACTGCATAGGGAATTGAAACCCTTGGTGAAAACTAGTCTATCAATTTGGCGGCGTTGCCATTTGGTTGTTTAATTTTGCTACGTTTAGGATTTCAGGACTTGCTAGATCAAGTTTGTTTGTTTATATTTGTTTCGGATACTGACTTGTTTGCTTTCGCCTTTGTTTGTTTTGAATCTCAGGTACAACTCGAGCACCCACCCGACCCGTCACTCGATCACCTGGATCGAGTTGATCCTCATGTACACACTCAGATACTTGCCTGTGCATGCAAACACAATCCAACGGTAGCCAGAACCTGAGTCCTTTCATCAACAACATCGATAGACCTCGGCTACTCAGACAACAACAAGTTCAACCGGAGCTAGCAACCATTGAGGAGACGATGAATAATCAGAACGGTCCACCAGCTCCTCAAGCAAGGACCAACATAGGAGCATGTGATGCTCCGACTACTCACACTCAGAGGAATGGCATTGTGCCACCAGCTGTGCAGAACAACAATTTTGAGATCAAGAGTAGTCTCATCCAGATGATACAGAGCAACAAGTTTCATGGACTGACAATGGAGGACCCATTGGATCATCTGGATGAATTTGATAGGCTCTGTAGCCTAACTAAGATAAATGGAGTCAGTGAATATGGATTCAAGATCATGCTTTTCCCATTCTCTTTGGGAGATAAAGCACCCATATGGGAGAAATCGCTCCCTATGGAGTCCATCACCACTTGGGAAGCGTGCAAGAAGGGCATTCCTAGCCAAATTCTTCTCAAACTCCATAACCGCAAGGATGCGAAATGAAATTTCTAGCTTTGTACAGAAGAACAACGACACGTTCAATGAAGCTTGGGAACGTTTCAAGGGGTACACAACTCGATGTCCACATCACGGATTCAGTAATGTTTCATTGCTGAGCACACTATACCGAGGAGTGGTACCCAAGATACGGATGTTGCTGGACACCGCAAGCTATGGTAACTTCCTCAATAATGATGTTGATGAAGGTTGGGACCTAGTTGAGAACTTGGCTCAATCTGATGGCAAGTACTATGAGGATTATGATCGCTATGTGCGATCTAATGGAGAGGAAGATGCCAAGTACAAGAGGGACATGAAAGCCCTCAATGACAAGCTCGATCAACTCCTCAACCAGCAGAAGCATGTCCATGCTATATCAGAGGAAGATCAGTTTCAACAACAAGATGGGGAGACTATGCAGCTAGAGGATGTTAACTACATCAACAACCAAGGAGGTTACAACAAAGGGTACAACAACTATAAGCCGAATCCGAATCTGTCTTATCGGAACCCGAATGTTGCGAATCCTCAAGACCAAACCTACCCATCTGCAGTTCAAGGGAACCAGACCCAACAGAAGCCTTTTGTCCAGTACAATCAAGGCTATGCACCTAAGCAACAATACCAAGGGCCCTACAACCAACCACCAGGGTTCCAACAACACCAGGGTCCACCGAACCAGTCACAAGAAGCCGAGTTACGCGGTCTTATTCAGCAAATGATTCAGCAACAGGCTACAGCTTCTATGGACATCGCAAAACGGTTCGCGGAAATGAGCAACAAGATCGACTCAGGATACAATGACCTCAATGCCAAGTACGAATCACTCAACACAAAGGTTCGATACCTGGAAGGCCACCACAACAACCAACCCGCACCAAAGATCAATCAACTACCGGGTAAAGCTGTTCAAAACCCCAAGGATTATGCGACTGCTCAAGCCATTTTCCTGGATGATGACTTTGAGGACTACCTCACTAGGGACAGTGATGATCAAGATAGGGCGAATGTGGATGACTCAATGAAGAATGAGGCCAAATAATATATCCGAGTATGAACCCGAGCTTACACCCGAAGAGACTGATCGAGTTGATGATCAAGCACTGGTTCGATAATCACAAACTGACGAACAACCCGAAGTGGAACCCGATGACCTACACGATGGTGTTGATCGGATGATACATCGAGTAGATGTTGAAAAAGGAGATCAGCCTCAACCACCTGCAGTGGTAGGAGGGGAGTTGGAGGAAAGGTTCAATGCTGCACTTGACATCCAGTTGGAGGCGCTTGCAGAGCGAATGGCTAAGCGCAAAGATCCACCACCTAAGCTTTTGCCCCCACATGAGCTTCAACAGGAAGCTGCAAAGGAAGCAGCTAGATTGGAGGATGAGGTTAAGGAGGCTGTCAAGGAGATCGGATTTGAAATTCTGAGAAGTGGAATTTGTTTGGATCCTGAGGTAAGAAGTGAGGAAAAACTTGAAGATCCTGGCTCTTTCACATTGCCGTGTTCAATAGGATTTCGGATTTTCAAGAGATGTTTGTGTGATCTTGGAGCTTCAGTCAGCATTATGCCGTTTTCAGTTGCTAACAAGCTGGGATTCACCAACTTCAAACCAAGTAAGCAGTATCTGGTTCTAACTGATAGAACAGTAAGACATCTGATTGGCATTTTGGAGAATCTGCCTCTAAGGATTGGGAGACTGGAAGTGCCTACCGACTTCATGATCCTGGATATGGATAAGGAACCGGATGATCCACTGATTCTAGAAAGACCATTTTTGGCAACAGTTGGTGCGGTGATCGAAGTGAAACGAGGCAAGATCAGGATAGAACATGGTGAGCACTTCAAGATGGAGTTTGAGGTGAAGAAAGGGGTTAAGAGGCAAACCGTAGATGGTCAAGCTTTTTCCACCAGGACCAAACAAAGAAAAATGCTACATCTTGAAGAGGTCAACACCACATTTGCCATGGAACCTGGACAAAATCTGGTAGATCTTTTGAACCAGCCTGCTGTAGTGGAGAGGATTCCAGAACCTCTTCCACATGGATTCCATGCTTAAGGAGCATGAAGAGTCAAGCTTAGTGACTTTAAACAAGCTCACTTGGGAGGAAGTCCCAAATGTATCCTTTAATTCTAGTCTATTTACTATATTTATCTTTATCTAATTTTCTATTTTTGCAATTTCACAAAAAAAAAAAAATGGAAAATTGGGAAGAGGAAATTGGTAAATCTGAGGGTCAACCCGACACCGTACTCGATGCGCCTGATCGTGTCTCTGCTTGGGTAGCGAGTGGGGTCCGAATTCCACAAGCCAAACCCACTCTCGACGAAGCCCATCAACCAAACCCTAGCCTATTTAAGGGTCTCGACTTTCTCTCCCCAAGCATCACCAATAAGTTTCTCTCAACCCTAAAGTTTTTGTGTTTCATAGTTTCTATTATCTCTCAACCTCAAGTCTTACTCGATTTTCTTTGGAGACTAACCCTATTAATCCCAAGAACTAGCTTTTCTTTTTCTTCTCAAGGAATCGATATGGAGCCAACCGCTAGAACCTACCAAAGGAAAGGAAGAAGATCCACCTCCGCCGCTGCTACAACCGGAGGAGACGCCACCGAAGTTCGACAACCCCAAGGAAGAGGAAACGTTCCACATTCCCAACAGTTGGGTGGACGTTTAGCCTCCCCAACCTGATGCAAAACTCGATCCACCAACCGACCCGATGCTCGAGTAACCGATCGAGTAAGCCCCCAAGTTTGCTCACCGAGTCCAATGGCGAGTGCTGTCCGCCATTCTCCTCGATGTAGGGACCTGTCTACGTCCGAAAAGACGCTTACCAACCTTATAGAGGTCGATTCTAATGCTGGAGGGGAAGAAAAAGGTGAGATCCAAACCTCTCAATCAAGGAGTAGAGCCGCTAGAACCTACCAAAGGAAAGGAAGAAGATCCACCTCCGCCGCTGCTACAACCGGAGGAGACGCCACCGAAGTTCGACAACCCCAAGGAAGAGGAAACGTTCCACATTCCCAACAGTTGGGTGGACGTTTAGCCTCCCCAACCTGATGCAAAACTCGATCCACCAACCGACCCGATGCTCGAGTAACCGATCGAGTAAGCCCCCAAGTTTGCTCACCGAGTCCAATGGCGAGTGCTGTCCGCCATTCTCCTCGATGTAGGGACCTGTCTACGTCCGAAAAGACGCTTACCAACCTTATAGAGGTCGATTCTAATGCTGGAGGGGAAGAAAAAGGTGAGATCCAAACCTCTCAATCAAGAAGAAAAAGAAGATCCACCTCCGCCGCTGCTACAACCGGAGGAGACGCCACCGAAGTTCGACAACCCCAAGGAAGAGGAAACGTTCCACATTCCCAACAGTTGGGTGGACGTTTAGCCTCCCCAACCTGATGCAAAACTCGATCCACCAACCGACCCGATGCTCGAGTAACCGATCGAGTAAGCCCCCAAGTTTGCTCACCGAGTCCAATGGCGAGTGCTGTCCGCCATTCTCCTCGATGTAGGGACCTGTCTACGTCCGAAAAGACGCTTACCAACCTTATAGAGGTCGATTCTAATGCTGGAGGGGAAGAAAAAGGTGAGATCCAAACCTCTCAATCAAGGAGTAGAGCCGCAATTGTAAGGGGAAAAGACCGGCTTCGGAGAAGGCTGAGAAGGTGGTTGAGAGAGCAGTGGTGGAAGAAGATCAACACGCTGAGGAGGAGGAAAGAGAAAGAAAAGAGGAGCATAGAGAGAGAACCCGCCAAGCCTCGCGGAGGCTAAAGCAAAAGGAAGTAGACACTCCGGCAAGATTGTTCAAAGTCTTCCGGAAGATGAGCTTTGTTGGTACCCAATACCCTCACCGTGAGACCATGAAGCAATTGGGCATCACTAGAGATGTTGAATTTCTGTTCAATATGTGCCACCTGGGCAATATGATGCGATCCCATCTAGAGCTTATGAGGAGGAGACGGTCCACTTCCTTTCAACCCTGAAGCTGCACTATTTCGAGGATCACCCGACCCTACTACCCGATAGGGGGATCGGGTTCATCACCTTCTCTGTTCGGAACACGGAATACCGGCTGACTTTCAAAGAGATGGAGACGATGTATGGTTTCAAAGCTGGTAGTGGGGAATGTATGGAGGTCAGCAAGGAAGAGATGAGGTCCCTATGGCTGACAATAGGAGACAAGCACCCCTACAAGTCCACGAGCTTCAAATCTGCTCAAATAAGGAGCCCTGTTTTCAGGTATTTTCACAAGTCCCTCGCATGCACTCTTTTTGCTAGAAAAGAGACTGGGAATGTGAACGACCATGAGCTTCAGTTGTTGGATGTTGCAATGTGTGGAGTTTTGGATAGTGCTAGGGATGGAATACCGCTAGTAGGAGACATAGTTGATACTAGTATGTTGTTTGTGCTACTCGATCAATTCTGGTACTTGAAATCTTGGGCTGTGAAAAGGAGAAAAGGAGGCGGAGAGATCTCTATTGGGGGACTAGTCACACCAATCTTAGTGGCATGTGATGTGCCCTTAAAGGGAATTTTCCATGAACCAAGGTGGCTGGATACGGACTACCTCGTGCTGGCAAGATTTTTGGCCTATAAGAGGCCTGATGACATGACATTGTTCAAGTTTGTCCATCAAACCGCCGGAGCTGCTAAAATGGTTCTTCCCAACGTCGTCTGCACCAAGGTTCGGTTAGGACACAACATTGACTTCGCACCGCAGTTGGAAGAGCTGTAGAACCCGGAGGAGGAGTCCGAGGTTGAGAAGAGAGAAGAAACCAGGCAGAGACAAGGAGATAGCTCATAGGAGTTTGATTTTGAGGAGTATACATGCTCTCAAAATCAACCGGTTGGAGTGAGAGAAGCTCACAAAAGGATCGGGTGGTTGAAAAAGATGAACAAGTTCTTGGTGAAGAAGGTGAAGGATCTTGCAAGTTCAGTGAAGGTAATGGGAGGTCAGATCAAGGAGTTGCAAGACAAGGCAAGCTGTGCCTCAGCTCCTACCTTGGCACAAGCACCTACATGGATGGGGAGAAGCGGACCACTAGGCGGAACTCGAGGACTGCCACCTCCGGAACCTCAAAGAGCATCATCATACGAGCCTCGAGCTGAGGAAGACATCACCCAACCAGAAGCATCGAGGAGAAGCCACTCTGACGCTTACCCGACACCCAATTCGATGGGTTACACGTTGCACTATCCGATGCACCCATCGAGCACCCAATCGGGTGATTATGCTGGACTATTTCCTCCACCGTACCAGATGCCCTTCACGATGCAATACACGATGCACCTTGCAAGTGGATACACCGGTGATCATTCTGGGCCTCTTCTGCCATTTCCGTCCTACTACCCGATGCCCTACCCGATGAGTTACGCGATCCCACCCTCGATCAACACCTCGGATGCTGGTCCGAGTAAGTCGTTTGTGCACATTACTGAGCTCTCTGACGAGCAAACACCGGTACCTACTGAAGCTGGAGACGACTCTGGCTATACGTTGGCAAGCATGGAGGCTGCTGCAACCTCCTTCTTCACCAACCCATGAGGTAACACATTCATCCAAACTTTGTAAATAACATTGCATTTAGTTTTATTCATTTTTGTGTGATTCTTGGATTCTTTTCCAACTTTTATTTACATAGGAACTGTGTAATTTAAGTTTGGGAGAGGGTCCAATAATGTATTTAACATTGTCTTTTATTTTCTTATTTTTATTATTTCAAATTTTTGCATGCTAGTTTAATTCATTTGAGTCTGCATCTATGTGCATTAAAAAACCCAAATTTTTTTTTTTTTTTTTAAAAGAGTGTTCATGTAGTTGCATTTAAATATTAGGATTGAGTCTAGTTTGTTTCATATAGGGTTGTTGCATATGCATCTTAGGGGACAATGATTAAAATCACCTTGTTTCAAAATCAAACCTTAGGATTGAAGCTATAGCCCTTAGTCACAGTTCATTGTTGCTAGATCAATCTTTGGAAAAAAATGAAAAATCTTTGCTTAGACCCTTTGTGTCGATTGAATGCTTCCTCCACTTGCTTGAACATTAGAACATCTCTATATTATTGGATTTAATTTGAACTTTAATTGTCTTGCTTATGGAACTTGAATACTTGCTCATAGTAACTCTAAAACTCGGGTTAGCTCTCCACTTTTTACCAATCTTTCCGTTTAACCCAATTCATTTGTCCTACCCTTGAACCCAAACCTTTCTTTCAAACCTTGTTGTGAATTGTTGAGTGAGGCTATTTTCATTGTGCTATAGGTTGTGAAACCTTGAGAGTATTGAGAACGACAAAGATCTGCCTCTTGATTTAGTTAAATTAGATTTGAACTAGCTAATAGATTCGGTTTTGAAGGATAGGTGGTTAGAATGTTTATTTGGTGTTGGGTTGTGGAATCAAAAAAAAAGAGAAAAGTCCCTAAGGTTATAATTAATTAGCTCTAAGTCTCTAAGTAATTAAAAAAAAAAGAGAAAAAAAAAAAAAAAATTCTTGCTATAGTCTCCAAGAAAGAAAGAAAAAAAAATATATCTATATTAGGAGTTTAGCAAAGAAAGAAAAAAAAAAAGAGATTAATAGCTAGAATTTTAAAGTCTAAAAGTCTAAACCTTAGGGAGTAAAAAAAAAAAGAAGAAGAAGAAAGAGTTAAAATCGAGGGTGTGGGTAGTTAAATTATAGGAGGTTTAAATAAAAAAAGTAGATATTATAAATGTATGAGAAAAGGGTAGATCATCAAAAGTTAAGCTTTGTATGCCCAAATTGTTCTCAGTCTTAGATAGTTTTCATGACTGTCTAGCATTCCACTTTTTGAGAGAAACCACCTAAAGAATTTGCTTGAAACCACCTTATCAAAAAGCCTTACCCTTGAAACCGATTGAGCTTGATTCAACTTCTATTTGCAAGAATTCGCCAAACAATTAATTGAATGTGAAAGAGATGTTCCTTATCTTTAGTTGGAGGTTGAGCTAGATCGATGCATGACAATAAGCATAGAAAAATATTTGTAAGTATGTTGATTGATCTTAGCACCATTAAACTATCTTTAAGGACTATAGCTTGCATCCTTCGGTTAGCATTTTAAGGTTACGAGTCCCCACTTTCAAACCGTACCTTCTTACTTCCTTGCTAGAGGACTAGCAAGATTTAAGTTTGGGGGTCTGATAACACTCTAATTTACATGTCCATATTTTGCATTGTTCATACCTCTAACTTAGCATTTTTAGACCATTTACTGTAGGAATCAAGTTTTAGAGCATTTAGGGTGTTGCATTTCTGCATTTGCATATATTGGATGAAAACAGGTGCTAAAGAGCCAAAAATAGGGAAAAACAAGGACAACTTGAGCATGTACCCGAAGGAGCCATCAAGCTACAAGAACAAGTCCGAACCCCAACACGATCGAAGAGGATCCAAGAGCACGAAGAGCAACCCGAAGATCCACCCGAGGAGTTACCCGACTCAAGCCTCGTGTACCCCATCGAGTAGACCATCGGGCAGGTCTGGGAAGCTAGGTCAAATGGGTTTCCATATATAAACCCTCTCTTTCCCTAGCTTGCAAACGAGCATGCCGCAGACCCTCAAACCAGAGAGCGAGAGCTTCTGTGAGAGAACTGAGCGACTCAACATATTTTTGTTGTTTTTGTACTTTTATTTTGTAGTTTTTCATAGAGCTTTTATCCCTACTCTTTTCTACTTTACTCTATCTTTTTAATAATGTCATTTTTGTTTATTTCTATGGCTTTATCATTCGTTTCTATGTCCGAGTAGTGTAGCAAAGTTTCTAGGGATGGGATAGATGATTCGGTGTTCTTGATCGGTTAGTATGCTTTAGTTGATTGTTATGATAGATAAATTTCCTTCTAGGTTGTTGTTCTTAATGCGGTCAACAGACCGAAAGGTTGAGATTAGATCTAGGGCGTTTATAATGCTACAGACCGAAAGGAGTAGATAAAATGCTTGATTAGGTCAATGCTTGAGGTATACTTAACTTTGAGTGACAAAATCAGATAAGTCTAAATGTACTGACAAAAATGAATTGTTCTTAATGCCTGCTTGTTCATATTGCTAGTGCGACAGTGTGGTAGTATGTTCAAGGTTGATTGTCACTAGTGCGACAGTGTGGTGACAAGGTTTTAGAGGTTCATTGTCTAGGAAATAATTGCTTGAGGCATCTAAGGCATCTGTAGTGGTCTAGAACACTTAGGATTCGATTACCCCCATCCTTAGGAACTTTCGTATTTCAATTCTTGCATTTTCCTTTCTTACTCGACCACTTACCTGATCAGGTACACGATAACCTGTATTGAGTAATACCTCGAGCTGTTCATAGTTCACTTGCATACTCGATCACCCCACTCGATCCTGTACTCGATCGCTTGCATCGAGTGCTTAGGTCGTGTGGTTTACTTGTTTATATTCTTTTACTTTGTTTATATTAGGACTGTTAGAACCAAACCCCCCTTTTGCTTGGCTTGACTTGCTTGATTCTGATTGCGTTCTATCTGCTCTCATAAGAACCATTTGGATTGATAACCCTTTGTACTACAACTGCATAGGGAATTGATACCTGATGTTCATATATTTTACCATGTTTTCCCTTGGTTTATTCACATCTTTTGCATCTTTTGTTATCCATTTTCACCATTATTGTGTAGCTTTAGGACTAATCATGCATTAGAGTTTAGTTACATTGCATTTGCATCTTTTCATGCATAAACAGGTGATTTTGGAGCTTAAAGAGTATGGAAGCAATGCTGAAGAGAAGTGAAGCAATCATGAAGGGAAAGCAAGGGAGTTAAGGCTGAAGAACCAAGGTCCGGAGTCCAGCTCGACCAAGCACTCGACCGTTTGGGAAGATGGACTTTACCGAGTGGAGAATGCACGAGAGAAGCCAGCTCGACCTACCACTCGACCAAGCACTGGTCGAGTTGACCGAGCTGTTGACTACTTTGACTTTTCCCATTTTTAGGGCTTCCACTCCCCTTCCTATATAAAGCCTTGTACCTGCAGCCACCAAAAGGAGTCAGCTTTTTAGATATTCCCTAAACCTAGTTTTTACCCTTTTGGGATTTATTCCTTTTGCACTTTTATTTTTCTTAGATTTTTGTACTTGAAAAAGACTAGATTCTTCAATATTGTTAGTTTCATAACTTTCTTAATATTGAGAATTTGAGTTTGATCCTTTTATCAATATTAAAGATCTCTGTTTTATCTTTCTAATAATGCAAGTTTCAATAATTTCTGGGTTTTTGATTTGTTTCATCATGTCTTGTTGTGAGTAGTCTTCCTAGGATCTTGAGGATGGTTAGGATGGACTGATCTTGTGGTTTGTGTGATTTGGTCAAGCTTGATTGTTGTAGATCTCTTCTAGGGTAGATGATCTTAATGCTGATTCTATATCTGAGAGGGTAGAGTCTGATTTCAAGCTTCTTAGCATCACACCAATGTTTAGGAAGCATAGATAAGGCTAGATCTAGAGCTTACCATTAGGCTTGCTAAGAGATTAGGAGTCTTGTTTGGTTTGAGATGTATTGCTTAATGTCTGCTTGTGTAGATTCTTTACTTTGTGAGAACAAGTCTAGAAGATGCTCAGGCTTGATTGTTTCTTGACCATGAGAGTGGGAGAAACTTGTCTTAGATTCATATGTCTAGAGATTAGCTCATAGTTTGCTTGAGATTTGTTGACCAAGTTAGACAGCCACAATGATCAGTTCATCCCATGAATCCATCCTCAGGACCTTCCTTGTTTATTGATTTTAAAGTCTTAATCTTGTTGCTTGCTTGTTGCTTGATTTGGTTTAGCATTACTCTGTTTTTATTGCATTGCTCTGTTTCCCGGATTTGACTAGCTCGACCACCCACTCGACCTACACTCGGTCGAGTGCTGCTCGAGTTCATCCCCACAACTCTGTGTTTTATGATTTCTGATTGTCCTGTTTCATTCCTGTTCCATTCTAGTTGCATACATTTAGTTTTTAGTTTATTAATTGTCTTGCATTAGTTCATTAGTAGTAGTTTCTATTTCTGTTCTTGCATCATTTCTGTTATAATCATCTTGTTTTATTTGCATCTAGTTCTTAGTTCTTGTATTTTACTTTCTGCTTTTTACATTTTCATTTTAGGATTGTTAGTGACAAACAATCTTTACACTTGGCTTGACTTAGATTCATATGCATATCTTGATTGTTCACAAACACTCATTTAGGATTGACACCTCTTATACTGCAACTGCATAAGGGGAATTGAAACACCCATCTATCCATTCCATATATCATCATCATACACATTCATCTTTCACCATCCCACAAATATTCTTGTTTCAATTTGGCGCCGTTGCCTATCTGTGTTTGTTTTGTGACATTTAGGATCATAAAAGTCTAAGATTAAGTTCGTTTATAACCTTGAATCTTCTGTTGCTGGGTTGAAGTTGAGTTTCAGGTACCAGCTCGACCCCAGCTCGACCGAGTCGTGATCGAGCACCTGATCGAGCCAGACGCCGGATCTAAATAGACAGCACTTCCCAGTCGACTCGACCATCAACTCGAGAGTGTGCTCGACCGTGTGTCTGTTCGAGTCAGTAACCATGTTTCAAGGCAGTCAGTTCCATTATGCACCCATGCACCAGCAAAAAAGTTTCCAGCCTCAATGGTTTCACCCTCCAGCGTTTCAGACATACCAAGCCAACAAACCTGACTTAAGAGCTATGATGCAACAACTATTGCTTGGGCAAGCCAATCAGCAGATTGAGGTAGCAATGCAGTTTGGAGAGCTGAACCAAACATTGGATTCTTATTCTCATGACCTGAGTAACCAACTTGAGAGTCTGACCTCTTCATTCCAGTGCATGGAGAGCTCCATTTCTTCTACTTCAGCTCCTAAGCCACACCAACTTCCTAAACAAGCCATTCAAAACCCAAGGGAGATCACAGTTAAAGCTATCCATCTCCATGAGGAATATGTCACTGAGGACAGTGAGGTTCAAGGTGGGGAGGATTGGTCACTAATTGAATCCCAGAGTGAAGGTTTTACTGAGCAGACTAAAGCAGAGAAACCACTCGACCAGGTGCTCGACCACACACACGATCGAGTACCTGATCGAGTGACTGATCGAGTTGCAAACACAGAAGCTGTTAAGCCTGCTAGATACATTCCTCCTGCTTACAAACCGTCTCTACCATTCCCAGGATGTTTCAAGGCTCAAAAGATAAGGGAATTGAGGGAGATCATTGAGGAAAAGGAGAAGATAGCTTTGCAACAAGAGAAAGAGAAAGCTTTGAAAGAAGAAGCTGTGGTTGTGAAACAAGAGGAAGTGATGACTTTGAAGGAAGAAGTAGTCATTGAAAATAAGGAAGTAATGGCCATACAACAGGAGGTAGTCATTGAAAAGAGGGAGGAAGTGCTTGCTTTGCAACAAGAGGAAGTGAAAGTCTTGAAGGAAGTAATGGCTATACAAGAGACGATCATTGCTTACCAAGAAGAAGAGAGAGGACCTGCTTTGGAACAGTATGCTCCATATCCTCTCTACTAGAATATGCTGCTTGAAATGTCAAAGAAGAGGGCTCATGACCAAGACATGAAGGATTTGAAAGAGATTGGGAAAGCTATTGTCCCAACAAAGCTTGAAGATCTAGGCTCATTCAACTTACCATGTTCCATCAGCTACATGCACTTCAATAAGTGCCTTTGTGATTTAGGAGCTTCAGTGAGCTTGATGCCATGCTCAGTGGCTGAGAAGTTGGGGTATGAGGACTTCAAGGACAGCAACTACTATGTCAGTCTAGCAGATGGATCCAAGAGGGATGTGGTTGGAGTGATTGAAAACCTCCCTATCAAAATAGGAGAAGCAAGGATCCCAACTGATTTTGCAATCATGAGCATGGAACAAGAGCCTAAAGACCCTCTTATCTTGGGAAGGCCATTCTTAGCTACAGTTGGGGCTGTTATTGATGTGAAGATGGGGACTATCAAGCTCCACCTGACTGAAGACTTCACTATGAAGTTTGACATCAACAGTCCCACTAATCTGCCTTCAAAATATGATCCACCTTACACTATCAAAAGAAAGGAGGATCATGAGGTCTCAAGTGAGGCAACTGCTTTAAGGGGTAAGCTAACCTTTCAAGAAGATTCAGTGGAGAAACTTAAGAATTCTGTTCAAGAACTGACTGCTTTAGTCAAGGATCTCCAAGTCAAGCTGAACAAAAATTCTTGGAAGACGGCAAGACCAAGACTCAAGCTTAAGAAGCAACATGGTTCAAGTGCTAAGGCAGTAGTGATCAAGAAGGAATACAAAGGTTATCAAGTAGAACCAGGGGGATTTCATCACCTCCTTGGTGTCTAACTTAAAGCCTGAAAAGGCATCAAAGTCAAGCTTAGTGACTTTAAACAAGCTCACTAGGGAGGAAGTCCCTAAGGTATCCCTGTATATATTGCTTTAGTATTTTGGTATTTTGATTTTTGCTTTAGTATTTTCATGGTTAGGCATGCTAGGGAGTCTGAATAGAAGAGGAAGAGACAGCTAATGGAGACTCGCGGTCCAGCTCGACCCCCCACTCGGACATGCACTCGACCGAGTCACGGTCGATCTCCATCGTCGAGCTGCCCCAAAGTCCACCTCCAAGCCACCAAGAGGACCCCAACTACTCATATGACAGCATGCAGATGGATGTGGACAACTTTTTCCACAATCCCTAAGGTACCATCATCACCTTCACTTGTAAATATCATTGCATTTCATGTTGTGTTTTGTTGTTTTTTTAGTCTTGAATCCTCAATCAAATTTCTTTCACACAAGGGACTGTGTGATTTAAGTTTGGGGGAGGGTTTGAGATAGCGTTTGACATTGTGTTTTGTGTTCTTATTTCAAATTTTTATCATCATCATGTTAGTACTTGCATAATCATCTAAGGCATAGAAAAACCCTAAAAATTTGAAATTTTTTGAAAAGTCTTTATAAAAAAAAGAGTGTTCATGTAGTTTGCATTGCATATTAGGATCTTGTTTAACATGTTTCATGTAGAATTGTATAATATTTGCATTAGGGATCTATGATGAGTTTTTCCTGGTTAGCTTGCTTAATTCACTAGACTAGGATCAATGCCCAAGTTAATAGTACTTTGATGCTAGTTGAGTGGTTAGAAGCATAAGATTGAACAAGCCTTGAATTCCTGCATTGCATTTGGTCTAAATTGAAGCATGTTGTGATTTGATTCCATTTCCTATTTATAAGAACCTAATATTGACTTTTAATTATCAATGTGTGCATTGCTTTAAACTCATGGATATCATATACATATTTGGATCATCTTTTCCCTTTTGCCACTCTTGTTGATCCAGGTAGCTGATTTCACTTTTAAAGCAGTTTCCTACCCCTTAACCAAACCTTCTTTCAAGCCTTGTTTATTCTTGTGTGTGTGAGGCCTATTTTTGGGATTGAGCTTGGTAGAAAGTGTTAGGTTTGAACTGACAAGAGGAAAACCTTGTGTAGTTCTAGTTTGCAATTTTCAAACTAGATAGGACTAGGTGGTTCACTTGTTGGGTTTGGGACTTGGTTGTTTTGAAAAGGAAAAGAAAAGGAAAGAGGAAAAAGAGAAAGAAAAGGGTAGAGTCTTTAGGAGGGGAATGTGTTTAAGTAAAAGCTAAAGTCTAGAGAAAGGATGGGAAGTAAAAATTGTTATCTAAGATGGTTCTAGTTAAAGAAAAGAAAAGAAAGCAAAGAAAAGTTTAGCAAAAAGCTTATATGTCTTAAGAATAAGAAGAAAATAGAACCATAGCAATCAATAAGAATCCCCCATTCACCTAGAAAGATCAAATAAGAAACCTCTCCTAAGACTTGAAAACCAAAAGAGAAAAGAGTGAAAGAGAAAAGAAGAAGTTAAAGGGTAGCACTAGGATCATTTGGGTTTAGATTGTTAGGATAAACACTTTGGGTACCTTTGGGTAGACAAGGTTTTGTTCTTGTATGTGTCTAAGTGTTCTTACCTTTAGCATTCTTCTAAAGCTCAATCCATTTCATGAGAGAACCTTGATATTGACAAGCCCCACTCTAAAAAGAGACCATCATTGTCTCAAAACCCTTATTACCAAGCCAAATGAGTTTAAGCATTGCATAGAATTGATTCATATTCTTGGTTAATGAATGTTAAAGGAAATGGTTGATTTGAATGCATGTGAATATCTAAGGCTCAAATTAGTAAAGGTTGTGATGTGCTTGTCTAAATTTTTTTAAGTACAGCTCTTCACCTTGCATCTTAGTACTAGTAACTTGGACATTGATTCTAGATGGTCTATTTGCAAGCTTTAGGAGCTGTGATCCCACTTTTAAACCTCATCTACCTTCTTACGTCTTGTTTATTTGCTTGAGGGCAAGCAAAGACTAAGTTTGGGGGTGTTGATGTTCATATATTTTACCATGTTTTCCCTTAGTTTATTCACATCTTTTGCATCTTTTGTTAGCCATTTTCACCATTATTGTGTAGCTTTAGGACTAATCATGCATTAGAGTTTAGTTGCATTGCATTTGCATCTTTTCATGCATAAACAGGTGATTTTGGAGCTTAAAGAGTATGGAAGCCATGCTGAAGAGAAGTGAAGCAATCATGAAGGGAAAGCAAGGGAGTTAAGGCTGAAGAACCAAGGTCCGGAGTCCAGCTCGACCAAGCACTCGACCGTGTGGGAAGATGGACTCAACCGAGTGGAGAATGCACGAGAGAAGCCAGCTCGACCTACCACTCGACCGAGCACTGGTCGAGTTGACCGAGCCGTTGACTATTTTGAATTTTCCCATGTTTAGGGCTTTCACTCCCCTTCCTATATAAAGCCTTGTACCTGCAGCCACCAAAAGGAGTCAGCTTTTTAGATATTCCCTAAACCTAGTTTTTACCCTTTTAGGATTTATTCCTTTTGCACTTTTATTTTTCTTAGATTTTTGTACTTGAAAAACACTAGATTCTTCAATATTGTGAGTTTCATAACTTTCTTAATATTGAGAATTTGAGTTTGATCCTTTTATCAATATTAAAGATCTCTGTTTTATCTTTCTAATAATGCAAGTTTCAATAATTTCTGGGTTTTTGATTTGTTTCATCATGTCTTGTTGTGAGTAGTCTTCCTAGGATCTTGAGGATGGTTAGGATGGACTGATCTTGTGGTTTGTGTGATTTGGTCAAGCTTGATTGTTGTAGATCTCTTCTAGGGTAGATGATCTTAATGCTGATTCTATATCTGAGAGGGTAGAGTCTGATTTCAAGCTTCTTAGCATCATACCAATGTTTAGGAAGCATAGATAAGGCTAGATCTAGAGCTTACCATTAGGCTTGCTAAGAGATTAGGAGTCTTGTTTGGTTTGAGATGTATTGCTTAATGCCTGCTTGTGTAGATTCTTTACTTTGTGAGAACAAGTCTAGAAGATGCTCAGGCTTGATTGTTTCTTGACCATGAGAGTGGGAGAAACTTGTCTTAGATTCATATGTCTAGAGATTAGCTCATAGTTTGCTTGAGATTTGTTGACCAAGTTAGACAGCCACAATGATCAGTTCATCCCATGAATCCATCCTCAGACCTTCTTTGTTTATGGATTTTAAAGTCTTAATCTTGTTGCTTGCTTGTTGCTTGATTTGGTTTTAGCATTACTCTGTTTTTATTGCATTGCTCTGTTTCCCGGATTTGACTAGCTCGACCACCCACTCGACCTACACTCGGTCGAGTGCTGCTCGAGTTCATCCCCAGAACTATGTGTTTTATGATTTCTGATTGTCCTGTTTCATTCCTGTTTCATTCTAGTTGCATACATTTAGTTTTCAGTTTATTAATTGTCTTGCATTAGTTCATTAGTAGTAGTTTCTATTTCTGTTCTTGCAGCATTTGTGTTATAATCATCTTGTTTTATTTGCATCTAGTTCTTAGTTCTTGTAGTTTACTTTCTGCTTTTTACATTTTCATTTTAGGATTGTTAGTGACAAAACAATCTTTACACTTGGCTTGACTTAGATTCATATGCATATCTTGATTGTTCACAAACACTCATTTGGGATTGACACCTCTTATACTGCAACTGCATAAGGGGAATTGAAACTCCCATCCATCCATTCCATATCTCATCATCATACACATTCATCTTGGCGCCGTTGCCAATCTGTGTTTGTTTTGTGACATTTAGGATCATAAAAGAGTAAGATTAAGTTCGTTTATAACCTAGATATCCTGGATAAGCAGCTGGAGGTGGGAAGCAATAAGGTGTTCTGGGCTGGAACTCGGCCGAGTGCATTTGGGGTGCTTGGTCGAGTGGGTGCTCGAGTAACCCGGTCGAGTGCCTCGAAAATTGTTGTTCTCGGCTACTTGAACTCCTCTTCCTCTGATTTGGCTCATACATTGAAGCTCTAGCTGGTTCCACAGGGTTTGCAACTCTTGAAAGTGCTTTAGTTGAGATACTCCTCATCAAAGGGCTTGAATGGCTTGGAGATAAGTTTCCTCTTCAGCTCAGCAATCTCCTTCTTTAGGCCCTTGATGGACTTAGCCATGTTGGTCACCTTCTTTCTTAAGCTTATCAAACCTCTTCCCATGCCACTTGTTCCACCTTTGTAAAAGTGTCAACCTCTTGCTATTCTCCCTTATTCCTCTACTATCCCTTGGGTTGGGCTCATTCATAATCCTCAAAGTAAAATTGCTCCTCCCCATCAGCCATTTGTACATCTCCAGCTTCATCAACTGTAGGTTGAACTATCCCATCAAACAAGAACTCATCAGCTGGCCAAAAGTCAATGTTGGCTCCTTCTTGAATGGTGGTGAGCTCTTGGTTAGGCAAGATCAACTGTTTTTTCCCAACTGTTGGAAGATCAAAGTTGAAGATGTGATTTCCTTGATGCATCTCCTTGGCTAGTATGAGAGTAGAGGAGAGGTAGCTTGATTCAATCCATCTTGGTGAAACCTTTTCTCCTCTAAGTGGGACCTTGGCAGCTTGTAGAATTGGAGTGATGATGCCTCCAATGGTTAGTGCTCCCCTTGAACCCTTGTTTTGCAACTTGTCCACCCAACTTCTCAAATATATCATGTGGTCAATGAGCACGATTGCAAGGTCAGTCTCAACAGTGGTCCCAAGAATTATGGTTCCATCTCTTGCCTTGAGGATGATTCCATTGAGAGCCATGTGAATCATCTTAAGCTCACCCTCATTGAGATTTCCAGTTTCCTTCCTAGCAAAGAAAGTATTTGCTAAGGCCTTGTGGAAGTACCTTAGGACTGGGATTCTTATCTTTGAACTTTTGGTCTTGGAGGATGAATAAGTGATGTTGTCTCCAGTGGTTTCCCAAATGGAATAGAGCCCTTCTCTTTGTATCATCAAGCTCCTATTACTCCCAACTTCAAAACCAAACACATTGGCTATCTTCTTCATTGGAAGCTCATACTTCTCCCCTTGATTGTGAAGGCAATATGACCAGCTCCAAACTCAACATCCTTCCTTGCATATGTGTGCAGCTTGACTGTGGCTAGAAACTCACAACTTTCTTCTTTGTAACCCTCCATGCAAAGCCCCATGAACTTTAGGTTGCTCTTTTCAAAAAGATACTCCACATATTCATCAATTGCTAGCTTCTCCATGGTTTCCTTGTGTTGATATCTAGTCCCCAGGAACTCCATTCTCATGAAGGCTTCATAAAGTTGCCTCTTTGTCAAGCCACAAGATTCTGCTTCTCCATCATCCTCTCCCTCTTCTTCTTCATCTTCTTCCTCACTCTCACTTTCAATCTCCTCTTGTTCAACCTCAACTGCTGGCCTCTTCCCTTTGGCCTTGTTTCTCCTCATGAACTCCATAAGAGTTGGCTCCCTCTCTTCTTCACTATCAGTTCTCTCAGGATCTTCTTCAACTGACTGGTTCCTTGAACACGGTATCTGGCTCGACCGGCCACTCGGACCACCACTCGGTCGAGTGCTTGCTCGAGTGGGGCGTCGAGTGGTTCTTCCAGCTTCTCCTCTTCATTCAAGGTGAGCATCACGACGTTCCATGGAGTTTGCAGCCCTGGTAATCCTTGAAGATATTTTCGAACAGAACTGAAGGGAATAGACTCAACACTTAATGTTAATAGGTTAGTGACCCAAAAACTTAAAAGAGCTAAGCTTGGGCAAAAGATGAACTTTGAGAGAGATTTTAAAACTTGATTTTAGTTGTTTTGAGAAAATGAGAGAGTGTGAGAGATATAGGATCGTGTAAGCTCTATTTAAAGAAGCTAAGAGGACAAGGAGACAAGGGTGGAGCGTCCATACCATTCAAATTTGAAATGGGAATCTTTGACATGTTTTTTGCTGCCACTCGACCCCACACTCGACCAGCACGTGGTCGAGCTCCGTGACCAAAGTTTGAAATTTCAAAAATTTTCTTTTTTTTTCTTCCCTCCACTCGATCATTCTAGAGAAATGAGAGTCAAATGGGCCTTACTTTTTTGCCAACTCGGTCGAGTACCTCTCGTGGGCTGGTCGAGTGGGCTTGCGAATCTACACTCTCATTTAAAGGCCTGCCCAACACAAACATAAAAGAGAACACATCAAAACTACTAAGAAAATAAAGCATATTTACAACGGATACCTTAGGGACTTCCTCCCTAGTGAGCTTGTTTAGAGTCACTAAGTTTGACTTTGGTTGCCTTCTTAGGTTTTGTCTAGATACCAAGGAGGTGTGAAACATGAATATTTGGTGGATGGAAGATGGAAGTCTGGGGAATGCAATGATGAATGAATGGATGGATGGGTGTTTCAATTCCCCTTATGCAGTTGCAGTATAAGAGGTGTCAATCCAATCTGAGTGTTGTGATCACTAAGGATGTGAATATTATGCCTAAGTCCAGCCAATAAGAAAGGATGTTTGTCACTAAGAATCCTATGATGAAAATGTGAAATGCAGAAAGTAAACTATAAGAACTAGATGCTGAAAGGAAAAGAAACAGAATGATTATGAACCTAGAACAGAAATAGAAACTACTAATATGCAAGAACTTAACTAATGCAAGCTAGCAATGAACAAGACAATAAGTAAATGCAACAGAAATGCGGATAGAATGTAAGACAGGACAATCATAAATCATAAACACAAAGTTCTGGGGAAGAACTCGAGCAAGCACTCGACCGAGTGTAGGTCGAGCTGGTCTAAACGCAGAAACAGAGTTATGCAATAAAAACAGAGTAATGCAAAGACGAATCAAACTACAAGCAAGCAACATGATTAAGACTGTAAAATCAATAAACAAGGAAGGACTTGAGGAGGGATTCATGGGCTGGACTAATAATTGAGGCTATCTAACTTGATCAACAAACCTCCAACAACATGAGCTAATCTCTAGACATATGTATCTAAGACAAGTTTCTCCCACTCTCATGGTCAAGAAACAATCAAACCTATACATCTTCTAGACTTGTTCTCACAAAGTAAAGATTCTACACAAGCAGGCATTAAGAAATATGTCTCATACCAAACAAAACCTCTAATCTCTTAGCAAGCAAGAAGGTAAGCTCTAGTTCTAGCCTTATCTATGCCTCTTAAACATTGGTGTGATGCTAAGATGCTTGAAATCAGATCCTACCCTCTCAGATATAGGATCAGCATTAAGAACATCTACCCTAGAAGAGATCTACAACAATCAAGCTTGATCAAGCCAAACAAACCTCATTCACAGCCCAGCCTAACCCATCCTCAAAATCCTAAGCCACTACTCACAAGAACACATGATGAACATCAAAATTATAAACCCAGAAAAATACGAAATTGCATCACTAGAAAGATGAAACAAAGATCTACAATATTGATGAAGGAATAAAACTCGAATTCTCAATATTAAGAAAGTTATGAAACAAACAATATTGAGAAATTTAGCTTTTTCCTTAAGAAAGTACAAGATCTAAAAATAAAAAGAAAAAATGCAAAAGGAATAATCCCAAAAAGGGTAAAAACTAGGTTTTAACTATTCTAAAAAGCTGGATTCTTTGGTGGCTGCAGGTACAAACCCTTTTATAGTAGAGGAGGTGGAAGCCCTAAAAATGCTAAAAGACAAAACAGTCAACGGCTCGGTCAACTCGACCCTGTGCTCGGTTGAGTGCATGGTCGAGCTTGCTTCTCTCGTGCATCCTCCACTCGGTCGAGTCCATCTCCCCACTCGGTTTTGTGCTTGGTCGAGCTGGACTCCGGAGCTTGGTTCTTCAGCCTTAACTCTCTTGCTTTCCCTTCAAGATTGCTTCACTTCTCCTCAGGATTGTTTCCATGCTCCTTGAGCTCCAAAATCACCTGATAATGCATGAAAAGATGCAAATGCAATGCAACTATACTCTAATGCATGATTAGTCCTAAAGCTATGCAATAATGGTGAAAATGGATAACGAAAGATGCAAAAGATGTGAATAAACTAAGGGAAAACATGGTAAATTATATGAACATCAACACCCCCAAACTTAGTCTTTGCTTGCCCTCAAGCAAATGAACAAGACATAAGATGGTAGATGAGGTTTAAAGGTGGGATCTCAGCTCCTAAAGCTTGCCTATAGACCAGCTAGAATCAATGTCCAAGTTACTAGTACTAAGATGCAAGGTGAATGAGCTGTACTTAACGACTTTAGACAAGCATATCACAACCTTTACTGATTTGAGCCTTGGTTATCCACATGCATTCAAATCAACCATTTTCTTTAACATTCATTAATCAAGAACATAAATCAATTCTATGCAATGCTTAAACTCATTTGGCTTGGTAATAAAAGGGTTAGAGACAATGATGGTCTCTCTTTAGAGAAGGGTTTCACAATAACAAGGTTCTCTCATAAAATGGATTGAGCTTTAGAAGAATGGTAAAGGTAAGAACACTTAGACACATACAAGAACAAAACCTTGTCTACCCAAAGGCACCCAAAGAATTCATCCTATCAATCTAAACCCAAATGATCCTAGTGCTACCCTTTGAAATTCTTCTTTTCTCTTTCACCCTTTTCTCTTTTGGTTTTCAAGTCTTAGGAGAGGCTTCTTATTTGAACTTTCTAGTGGGATAGGGGATTCTTACTGATTTGCTATGGTTCTCTTCTTATCTTATTCTTAAGACATACAAGCATTTTGTTAGACTCTTTTTTGCTTTCTTTTCTTTTCTTTAACTAGAACCATCTTAGATAACAATTTTTACTTCCCATCCTTTCACTAGACTTTAGCTTTTACTTGAACTCAATCTCCTTTTAAAGACTCTACCCTTTTTCTTTCTCTTTTTCCTCTTTTCTTTCTTTTCTTTTATTAACTGCCAAGTCCCAAACCCAACAAGTGAACCACCTAGTCCTATCTAGTTTGAAAATTGCAAACTAGAACTACACAAGGCTTTACTCTTGTCAGTTCAAACCTAACACTTTCTACCAAGCTCAATCCCAAAAATAGGCCTCACACACACAAGAATAAACAAGGCTTGAAAGAAGGTTTGGTTAAGGGGTAGGGGAACTGATTTAAAAGTGAAATCAGCTACTTGGATCAACAAGAGTGGCAAAAGGAGAAAGATGATCTAAATATGTATATGATATCCTTGAGTTTAAAGCAGTGCATATATTGATAATTAACAGTCAATATTAGGTTCTTATAGATAGGAAATTGCATCAAATCACAACATGCTTCAATTTAGGCCAAATGCAATGCAGGAATTCAATGCTTGGTTCAATCTTATGCTTCTAACCACTCAACTAGCATCAAAGTACTATTAACTTGGACATTGGTCCTAGTTTGGTGAATCTAGCAAGCTAACAAGGTCAAACTCATCATAGATCCCTAATGCAAACAGTCCTATATGCTAAAAAAAATACTTAAATATGCAATGCAAACTACATGAACACTCTTTTTTTATAAAGATTTTTTGCAAAAAATTTTCAAATTTTTAGGGTTTTTCTATGCCTTAGATGCTATGCAAATACTAACATGATGATGCTAAAAATTTGAAATAAGAAAACAAAACACAATGTCAAATGCCATCTCAAACCCTCCCCCAAACTTAAATCACACAGTCCCTTGTGTGAAAGAAATTTGTTTGGGGATTCAAGACTTAAAACAAAACACAAAATATGAAATGCTTTGATATGTACAATGGTAAGGTGATAGTGTTACCTCAAGGATTGGAGAAGAAACTGTCCACATACTCCTGCATACTATCAAAGGTGTAGCTGGGGTCCTGCTGGTGACTGGAGGAAGGTGATTGGGGCAGCTCGACAATGCCAATCGACCGTGACTCGGTCGAGTGCATGTCCGAGTGGGGGGGGTCGAGCTGGACCGCGAGTCTCCAAATCTTGAGCCTGGTACTGGTAGAACTGCTGGTATAATGCTGGATCCATAAAGTATTGGGGTGGGATGGGAGGGTAACCTGGATAGCCTGGATAAGCAGCTGGAGGTGGGAACCCAAATGGTGGTCTTGGCTGGAACTCGGTCGAGTGGCTCCAAGGTGCTCGGTCGAGTGGGTGCTCGAGTGACCCGGTCGAGTGCCTTGAAAACTGTTGTTCTCGGGTACTTGAGCTCCTCTTCCTCTGGTTTGGCTCATACATTGAAGCTATAGCTGGTTCCACAGGGTTTGCAACTCTAGATAGTGCTCTAGTTGAGCTACTCCTCCTCAAAGGACTTGATGGTGTTGGTGAAGAGTTTCCACTCTTCAAGTCAGCAATCTCCTTCTTTAAACCCTTGATGGATTTAGCCATGTTGCTCACCTTCTTCTTAAGCTTATCAAACCTCTTTCCATTCCACTTGTTCCATCTTTGCAACAATGTCAACCTCTTGCTATGCTCTCTCACTCCTCTACTATCCCTTGGGTTGGGCTCATAGTCCTCAAAGTAGAACTGCTCCTTCTCCATCAACCATCTCTACATCTCCAGCTGCATCAACTCTAGGCTGAACTACTCCATCAAACAAGTACTAATCAGCTGGCCAAAAGTCAATATTGGCTCCTTCTTGAATGGTAGTTAGCTCCTTGTTTGGTAGGATCACTTGTTTCTTCCCAACTGTTGGCAGCTCAAAGTTAAAGATATGATTTCCTTGATGCATCTCCTTGGCTAGGATGAGTGTGGAGGTTAGGTAGCTGGAGTCAATCCACCTTGGTGAGACCCTTTCTCCCTTAAGTGTGATCTTGGCAGCTTGAAGGATTGGAGTAATGATGCCTCCAATGGTTAGTGCCCCTCTTGAGCCTTTGCTCTCCAACTTGCCTACCCAACTTCTCAAGTATATCATGTGATCAATTAGCACCATTGCAAGATCAGTCTCCACAGTGCTCCCAAGAATGATGGTGCCATTCCTTGTTTGTAAGAGGACTCCATTGAGAGCCAAGTCAATCATCTTAAGCTCTCCCTCATTGATGTTCCCATTTTCCTTCCTAGCAAAGAAGGTGTTGGCAAGAGCTTTGTGGAAGTACCTTAGGACTGGGCTCCTTATCCTTGAGCTCTTGGAGTTGGAGGATGAGTAGAGCTTGTTGTCCCCAATGGTTTCCCACACAGCATACAGCTCTTCTCTTGGGACCACCAAACTCCTATTGCTCCCAACCTCAAAACCAAAGACATTAGCCAACTTCTTCATTGAGAGCTCATGATTCTTTCCCTTGATTGTGAAAGAAATGTGGCCAGCTCCAAACTCAGCATCCTTCCTCACATATGTGCACCTTAACAGTGGCTAGGAACTCACAGCTTTCCTCTCTATAGCCCTCATAAAAAGCCCCATGAACTTGGTAAGGTTGCTCTTCTCAAAGAGACACTCCACATCCTCATCAATGTCTAGCTTCTCCATGGTTTCCTTGTGTGGATATCTAGTCCCCAGGAACTCCATTCTCATGAAGGCATCATAAAGCTGCTTCTTTGACAATCCACAAGACTCAGCTTCTCCATCATCCATCAACTCTTCTTCTTCACTTTCTTCTTCCTCACTCTCACTTTCATTCTCCTCTTGCTCAACCTCAACAGCTGGCGTCTTCCCTTTGGCCCTTGCTCTTCTAATAAACTCATGGAGAGTTGTCTGCCTTTCTTCCTCACTTTCAGTTCTCTCTGGATCCTCCTCAACAGCTTGGTTTTAGGAACTCGCAGGCTGGATCGGTTGGCCACTCGGACGGCCACTCGATCGAGTGCATGCTCGAGTGGGGCGTCGAGTGGTCCTTCCAGCATCTTCTCTTGATTCTAAACCAACATCATGACGATCCTTGGAGCTTGCAGCTGCTTTTTTTGGACTTCTTAGTGATCTTGGAAGACATTTTTGAACAAAAACTGAGAGGAATAGACTTAAAGCTTAAAGTTAATAGGTTAGTGACCCAAAAACTAGAAATAACTAACCTTTGAGCAAAAGATGAATTTGAGAGAGATGTTAAGACTTGAATTTAGATGTTTTGAGCAAATGAGAGCATGTGAGAAGTGTAGAATCGTGCAAGGACTATATAAAGAGGCTAAGGGGACAAGGAAATAAGGGTGGAGCGTCCATACCATTCAAATTTGAAATGGGAATCTTTGACCTGCTTTTTCCTGCCACTCGACCCCACACTTGACTGTACACGGTAGAGCTCCTTGACCAAATTTGAAATTTCAAAATTTTCTCCTTGTTCTTCCCTCCACTTGACCGTTCGAACGATTTAAAGGTCAAATGGGCTTGCTTCTTCTCCAGCTCGGTCGAGTGGGTCTCGTGGGCTGGTCGAGTGGGCTTGCGAGTCTCCTTCTCCAAGTCCAAATCTCTCCTTACCCAGCTACATTGTCACTAAAAAGCCTGCCCAACAAAAACATAAAAGAAAACACATCAAAACTACTAAGAAATTAAAGCATATTTACAAAGGATACCTTAGGGACTTCCTCCCTAGTGAGCTTGTTTAAAGTCACTAAGCTTGACTTTGGTTTCTTTCTTAGACTTGATCTAGATACCAAGAAGGTGATGAAATCCTCCCTGGAACCTCTTGGTCACTGTGAAGTTGTTCCTTGATAACCTCACCCTTAACACTCAAACCATATTTCTTCTTGATTTTGAGCCTAGGTCTTGCTTTCCTCAAAGAACTCTCGTTCAACTTCACTTGGAGCTCCTTAACCATACCAGTCAGCTCTTGAACTGACCTCTTAAGCTTTTCCACAGAATCATCTTGAAGAGAGAGCTCAGCCTTAGGGGTCTCCTCCATCCTTGAAAACCTCATGATCAACTCTTTCCTTGATAGTGAAGGGTTGATCATCAATGGTAGGAAGGTGATGTTCGTATATTTTACCATGTTTTCCCTTGGTTTATTCACATCTTTTGCATCTTTTTCTATCCCTTTTCACTATTATTGTGTAGCTTTAGGACTAATCATGCATTAGAGTTTAGTTGCATTGCATTTGCATCTTTTCATGCATAAACAGGTGATTTTGGAGCTTAAGGAGCATGGAAGCAATGCTGAAGAAAAGTGAAGCAATCATCAAGGGAAAGCAAGGGAGTTAAGGCTGAAGAACCAAGGTCCGGAGTCCAGCTCGACCAAGCACTCGACCGAGTGGGAGATGGACATGACCGAGTGGAGATTGCACGTGAGAAGCCAGCTCGACCCCTAGCTCGACCGAGCACTGGTCGAGTTGACCGAGCCGTTGACTACTTTGACTTTTTCTATTTTTAGGGCTTCCACCTTCCACACTATAAAAAGCATTGTACCTGCAGCCACCAAAGAGTCCAGCTTTTAGATATTCTCAAAACCTAGTTTTTACCTTTTTAGGATTTATTCATTTTGCTTTTTCTTATTTTCTTTTTAGATTTTGTACTTGAAAAAGACTAAGTTCTTCAATATTGGGAGTTTCATAACTTTCTTAATATTGAGAATTTAAGTTTGATCCTTTTATCAATATTGTAGATCTCTGTTTTATCTTTCTAATAATGCAAGTTTCAATAATTTATGGGTTTATGATTTGTTTGATCATGTCTTGTTGTGAGTAGTCTTCCTAGGATCTTGAGGATGGTTAGGATGGACTGATCTTGTGGTTTGTGTGACTTGGTCAAGCTTGATTGTTGTAGATCTCTTCTAGGGTAGATGATCTTAATGCTGATTCTATATCTAAGAGGGTAGAGTCTGATTTCAAGATTCTTAGCATCACACCAATGTTTAGGAAGCATAGATAAGGCTAGATCTAGAGCTTACCATTAGGCTTGCTAAGAGATTAGGAGTCTTGTTTGGTTTGAGATGTATTGCTTAATGCCTGCTTGTGTAGATTCTTTACTTTGTAAGGACAAGTCTAGAAGATGCTCAGGCTTGATTGTTTCTTGACCATGAGAGTGGGAGAAACTTGTCTTAGATTAGTATGTCTAGAGATTAGCTCATAGCTTGCTTGAGATTTGTTGACCAAGTTAGATAATCACAATGATCAGTTCATCCCATGAATCCATCCTTAGGACCTTCCTTGTTTATTGATTTCAAAGTCTTAGGGGGTGTTATTGGATTGAGGATTTTAATAGATTTTAGTTAACCCAGGACATTAGTGGATTTAAAAGTCTAATGCATTTGTGTGGACTTTATAATGCATATAAGGTGGATTTGAAAGTCATTGATAATGTATTTTTAGTGATTGTTATGGATTTTTTAAAAAGTTATTGTTAATATATATATATCTATAAACTGTGTTATACACCAAAATTATATTAATAATTAATAACACCCAGACTTTTACGCATGTCATAGAAAACTTGAATTAAACTGTATTTGTTTTCAATCCAGATTTTTGGTGTAGTTAAAGAACCCAGATGTCATGAACCCAGAAAAAAAAAATTAAAGAATACAAAAAAACACAGATCTGATGAATAAGTTTGATTATATACAAAGGGTTTGAGGAGGAAGAAACAGAGATTGAACTCAGAAAAAAAAAAGTGTGATTATATCATAAACCAAAAAAAAAGTTATAGATCATGAACCCAGAAAAAAAAGTTAAAGAACACAAAAAAAAAAATCTCAAAAATAATACATATCTGATGAATAAGTGTGATTATATAAAAGGATTGAGAAAAAAAATCAAACAATAATATGTCAAAGGCTAGAGATCCATCTAAAGAGAGGAGAAGAAAATGAAATGATTGAGAAAAGTGTGGTATTGTGTTTGTTCATATTTTAGAAGCAAAGTAGGTTGAAATCCAAAATCACACAAAATCCAGTAGATATTGAATAACACTAGATTTTAATGGATTTTTAAAAATACCCAATTGAATAACACCTGATTCTTAAATACATCAAACTCCTTTAAAAACCACAATCCAATAACACCCCCTTAATCCTGTTATTTGCTTGCTGTCTGATTTGTGTTTGCTCTGCTCTGTTTTTATTGTGTTGTTCTATTTTCCCGGATTAGTCTAGCTCGACCACTCACTCGACCTACACTCGGTCGAGTGCTGCTCGAGTTCATCCCCAGAACTCTTGTTTATGATTTGTGATTGTCTTGTTTCATTCCTGTTTCATCCCTATTGCATACATTTAGTTTTCAGTTCATTAATTGTCTTGCACTAGTTCATTAATAGTAGTTTCTATTTTCTGTTCTTGCATCATTGCTTTTATAATCATCCTGTTTTTATTTGCATTTAGTTCTTAGTTCTTGTAGTTTACTTTCTGCTTTTTACATTTTCATCTTAGGATTGTTAGTGACAAACAATCTTTACACTTGACTTGACTTAGATTCATATGCATATCTTGATTGTTCACAAGCACTCAAATTGGATTGACACCTCTTATACTGCAACTGCATAAGGGGAATTGAAACACCAATCCATCCATTTTCATCATTGCATACACTGCCACCTTTCATCTTTCACCACCACAAAATATTCTTGTTTCAATTTGGCGCCGTTGCCCATTTGAGTGTGTTTTTGTGACATTTAGGATCCATATTAGTCTAAGATTAAGTTCGTTTATACACTTGTGAGGGTTACTGTGCTTGAATCTTCTGTTTCTGGGTTGAAGTTCCATTTCAGGTACCACTCGACCAGTCACTCGACCACCACTTGACCGAGTCGTGATCGAGCACTTGCTCGAGCCAGACGCCGGATCTCTATAACCCTCAGTTTCCAGTCGACCTAACCTCCTACTTGAGCCTGTGCTCAGTCGCTTGCCTAGCAAAAATCGTTTGTGTTTGTTGATGCACACAAGGTCCAAAGGAAAGGACAATCTTCTTAGGCATATTGACAACATCAACAAGTTGACCAAGGGTTTGGGATCCAAGAAAAGGAGGGTTGTTCAGCAACAACAAGAGGTTATAGTAGCTATGGATCATCAGGATCAGGTTCAGAGACCAAGAAATATTGGTGCTGGAGATGCACCCAACACACACAACCACAGAGCTGGCATTGTGCCACCAACTGTTGCCAACAACAACTTTGAGATCAAGAGTGGATTGATCTCAATGATTCAGGCAAATAAGTTTCATGGATTGCCTATGGAGGATCCACTAGATCATCTTGATGAGTTTGACAAAATCTGTGGCCAAGATCAATGGAGTAAGTGAAGATGGTTTCAAGCTGAGGTTGTTCCCTTTCTCACTTGGGGACAATGCTCATTTATGGGAGAAGACTCTGCCCACTGGTGCTATCACTACTTGGGATCAATTTAAGAAGGCTTTCTTGGCCAAATTCTTCTCCAATGCTAGGACAGCAAGGCTGAGGAATGAGATCTCTGGATTTGCTCAAAGGAGCAATGAAAGCTTTTGTGAAGCTTGGGATAGATTCAAGGGCTACCAAACTCAATGTCCTCATCATGGTTTCAGTATGGAGTCATTGTTGATCACACTGTATAGAGGAGTTCTTCCCAAGTTCAGAATGCTTCTTGACACAGCTTCTAATGGAAACTTCCTCAACAAGAATGTGGAAGAAGGATGGGAATTAGTTGAGAATCTTGCTCAGTAAGATGGCAACTATAATGAAGATTATGATAGGACCATAAGGAGTTCCTCAACTGATCAAGAGGACAAGTACAAGAAGGATTTGAAGATGGTCAATGAGAAACTTGACAAGATACTCCTCAGCCAGTCCAAATCCATTCACTTCATTGGTGAAGAAGAAGCTCCAGTTCAAGAAGGCGAGAATGAGTTTGCTGAGTTATGCTACATGCAAAACCAAGGTGGATTCAAGGGCTACAACCAAGGTGGTTTCAAGAACAACAACCTATCTTATAGGAGTACCAATGTGGCTAATCCACAAGATCAAGTCTACCCTCCTCAACAGCCTCAACAGCACCAAAACTATATCCCCAAACAACAGCAGCAGGTGTTCCAGCCCCAGTTGTGTCCCCCACCAGGGTTTCAGACTAACCAAGGCCAAGAACAAGACCTTAGAGCTATGATACAGCAGCTGTTGATTGGTCAAACCCAAGGGAAGATTGAGGAAGCCAAGCAGTTTGCTGAGCTAAACCAAATGCTCACATCCCAGTATAATGACTTGAACATGAAGTTTGAAGGTCTTAATTCTAGAGTAAAGTATATGGAGAGTAACATAGCCTCTTCTTCAGCTCCAAAACCCAACCAACTACCAGGAAAAGCTGTCCAAAATCCAAGGGAGTTCACAGCAAAAGCCATTCAAGTTCATGAGGAAGAAGCCACTGAGGACAGTGCAGTTCAAGTTTGGGGGAATTCATTAGTTACTGAAGCCCCATGTGATGTTTGTTCAAGTAAATTGGAACTCGCACCTGAGCTCGACCGTGGACTCGAGCAGCCACTCGACCGAGTGCATGCTCGAGTGGTCGATCGAGCTGGACAGTCCGAGGCTGACAAACCTGCCAAGTACATTCCTCCTGCCTACAAGCCTCCACTACCTTTTCCTGGGCGTTTCAAAGCACAGAAGACTAGGGAATTAAGGGAAATCATTGAGAAAAAGGCATTGTTGGCTAGGAAACAAGAGGCAGAAAGGGTTTTGAATGAGGAAGCTGTGGTTGAGAAGAAGGAAGAGGTGTTGGCCATACAAGAGATCACCATAGCTTACCAAGAGGAGGAGAGAGGACCTGCCTTGGAACAGTATGAACCATATCCTCTCTACAAAATTTTTTTGCTTGATTTGTCTAAGAAGAAGGCTGAAGCTCAAGATGAGAAGGATCTTGAGAACCTTGGAGGAGTGATCATTCCAATAAAGCTTAAGGACCCTGGATCTTTCTATCTGCCCTGCACAATCAGCTACCTTCACTACAATCAATGTCTTTGTGATTTGGGAGCTTCAACAAGTGTCATGCCTTATTCCATAGCCCAAAAGCTTGGAAGAACTGATTTCAAATCCACTAATCTCCATGTTTGCCTAGCTGATGGGTCAAACAAAAAAGTAGTTGGAAGGCTGGAGAATGTCCCAATCAAGATAGGGAGAGCAAGGATTCATACTGATTTTGTGGTGATAGAGATGGACAAGGAGCCTGAGGATCCAATCTTGCTAGGGAGGCCATTCTTAGCTACTGTTTGAGCAGTCATTGATGTCAAGGAGGGTCTTGTGACCTTGAACATTGCTGAAGATGTGGTAATGAAGTTTAATATCCACAATCCAACCAACCTTCCCACCATTGATGACCAGCCTTTTACTATCAAGGACAAAGGTGGTCAAGAAGGGTTAAGTGATAAGGCAACTCCAAAAGCTGAGCTCCCACTTCAAGAGGATTCTGTAGAAAAGCTTAAGAGGTCAGTCCAAGAGTTGACTAGTATGGTTGAGGATCTTCAAGTCAAGCTGAACAAGAGGTCTTTGAGGAAAGCAAGACCAAGACTCAAAATCAAGAAGAAGTATGGTTTGTGTGCTAAGGGTGAGGTGATCAAGGATCAACTTCACAGTGACCAAGAGGTTCCAGGGAGGATTTCATCACCTCCTTGGTATTTGAACCAAGTCTAGAAAGACAACCAAATTCAAGCTTAGTGACTTTAAACAAGCTCACTAGAGAGGAAGTCCCTAAGGTATCCTTTGTAAATATGGTTTAATTTCTTAGTAGTTTTGATGTGTTTTGTTTTATGTTTTTGTTGGACAGGCCTTTTAATGAGAATGTAGTTGGTTAAGGAGAGATGTGGACTTGGAGAAGAAGACTCGCAGGCCCACTCGACCAGGCCACGAGAGGTACTCGGCCGAGCTGGATACTAATCGAGGCCCATTCGATTCCCAATCTTCTAGAACGATCGAGTGGAGGGAAGAACAAGGAGAAAAATTTTGAAATTTCAAATTTGGTCAAGGAGCTCGACCACGTGCTGGTCGAGTGGCAGCCAAAAAGCAAGTCAAAGATTCCCAATTCAAATTTGAATGGTAAGGACGCTCCACCCTTGTTTCCTTGTCTCTTTAGCTTTATAAAGACCTTGCTCGATCCTATACTTCCCACACTCTCTCATTTGCTCAAAACTTTTAAATTCAAGCTTTAAAATCTCTTTCAAAGTTTATCTCTTGCTCTAGCTTTGTTCTTTCAAGTTTTTGGGTCACTAACCTATTAGCTTTTAGCTTTGAGTCTATTTCCCTTCAGTTTCTTTTGAAAATGTCTTCCAAGATAACCAAGAAGTCTCACAAAACCGCTGCAAGCTCCATGGAACGTCGTGATGCTGACCTTGAATCAAGAGGTGAAGCTGGGAGAGCCACTCGACGGTCCACTCGATCGACCACTCGACCGTGTGATGGTTCGAGCACCCGGTCGAGCCAGGTGCCGAGTCTTAGGAGAAAATCAGTTGAGGAGGATCCTGAGAGGACTGATAGTGAGGAGGAAAGGGAGCCTACTCTTGTTGAGATTATAAGGAGACACAAGGCTAAAGGGAAGAGGCCAGCTGTTGAAGTTGAACAAGAGGAGAGTGAAAGTGAGAGTGAGGAAGAAGAAAGTGAGGATGAAGAGTTATTGGAAGATGGAGAAGCTGAGTCTTGTGGTTTGTCAAAGAAGCAGCTTTATGATGCTTTCATGAGGATGGAGTTCTTGGGAACTAGATATCCACACAAGGAGACTATGGAGAAGCTTGCCATTGATGAAGATGTGGAATGTCTTTTTGAGAAGAGCAGCCTTACCAAGTTCATGGGGCTTTGCATGGAAGGCTATAGAGAGGAAAGCTGTGAGTTCCTGGCCACTGTCAAGCTGCACTAATATTTGAGGAAAGATGCTGAAGTAGGAGCTGGTCATATCTCCTTCACAATCAAAGGGAAGAAGCATGAGCTTTCATTGAAGAAGCTGGCTGATGTGTTTGGTTTTGAGGTTGGGAGCCATAGGAGCTTGATGGTTCCAAGAGAAGAATTGTATGCTGTATGGGAGACCATTGGGGACAACAAGTTTTACTCATCCTCCAACTCCAAGAGCCCAAGGATTAGGAGCCCAGTCTTGAGGTATTACCACAAGACTCTTGCCAATACCTTCTTTGCTAGGAAGGAAACTGGAAACATCAATGAGGGAGAGCTGAAGATGATTGACTTGGCTCTCAATGGAGTTCTTCTTCAAGCAAGGAATGGAACCATCATCCTTGGTAGCACTGTGGAGACTGATCTTGGGTGATGATAGACCATATGATTTATTTGAGAAGTTGGGTAGGCAAGCTTGAGAACAAAGGTTCAAGAGGAGCACTTACCATTGGAGGCATCATCACTCCAATCCTTCAACCTGTTGACATCCAACTTAGAGGAGAAAGGGTCTCACCAAGATGGATTGACTCAAGCTACCTTACCTCCACTCTCATCCTAGCCAAGGAGATGCATCAAGGGAACCACATTTTCAACTTTGAGCTTCCAACACTTAGGAAAAAGCAACTCATATTGCCTAACCAAGAGCTCACCACCATTCAAGAAGGAGCCAACATTGACTTTTGGCCAGCTGAGGAGCATTGGTTTGATGGAGTGGTTCAACCTAGAGTTGAGGAAGCTGGGAATGCACAAGTGGCTGATGGAGAGGAGCAATTCTATTTTGAAGACTATGAGCCCAATCCAAGAGATAGTAGAGGAGTGAGGGAGAATGCAAAGAGAATGACTCTCTTGCAAAGATGGAACAACTGGAATGGGAAGAGGTTTGATAAGCTCAAAAAGAAGGTGACTAACATGGCTAAGTCCATCAAGGGACTAAAGAAGGAGATTGCTGAGCTGAAGAGTGGAAACTCATCTCCAAGCCATTCAAGCCCTTTGAGGAGGAGTAGCTCAACTAGAGCACTTTCAGAGTTGCAAACCCTGTGGAACCAGCTAGGGCTTCAATGTATGAGCCAAATCAGAGGAAGAGGAGCTCAAGTACCCGAGAGCAACAGTTTTCGAGGCACTCGACCGGGTCACTCGAGCAGCCACTCGACCGAGCACCACCAATGCACTCGGTCGAGCACCAGCCCAGATCACCCTATGGCTTCCCACCTCCAGCTGCTTATCCAGGTTATCAATGTTACCCTCCCTTCCCACCCCAATACTTTATGGATCCCGCACTCTACCAGCAGGTACCAACAGTACCAGGCTCAAGATTTGGAGATTCGCGGTCCAGCTCGACCCCCCCACTCGAACATGCACTCGACCGAGTCAAGCTCGATTGGCATCGTCGAGCTGCCCCAAAGTCAATCTCCAAGCCACCAAGAGGACCCCAACTACTCATATGACAGCATGCAGATGGATGTGGACAACTTCTTCCACAATCCCTAAGGTACCATCATCACCTTACCATTGTTTATACCATTGCATTTGATGTTGTGTTTTGTTTTTGTTTTTGGTCTTGAATCCTCTTACAAATTTCTTTCACACAGAGGACTGTGTGATTTAAGTTTGGGGGAGGGTTTGAGATAGCATTTGATGTTGTGTTTTGTTTTCTTATTTCAAATTTTTATCATCATCATGTTAGCACTTGCATAGCATCTAAGGCATAGAAAACCCATAAAAATTTGAAAAATTTTGAAAAAATCTTTATAAAAAAGAGTGTTCATGTAGTTTGCATTGCACATTAGGATCTTGTTTAGCATGTTTCATGTAGAATTGTATAATATTTGCATTTGGAATCTATGATGAGTTTTTCCTTGTTAGCTTGTTTAATTCACTAGACTAGGATCAATGCCCAAGTTAATAGTACTTTGATGCTAGTTGAGTGGTTAGAAGCATAAGATTGAACCAAGCCTTGAATTCCTGCATTGCATTTGGTCTAAATTGAAGCATGTTGTGATTTGATTCCATTTCCTATCTATAAGAACCTAATATTGACTTTTAATTATCAATGTGTGCATTGCTTTAAACTCATGGATACCACATACATATTTGGATCATCTTTCTCCTTTTTACCACTCTTGTTGATCCAAGTAGCTGATTAAATCATTAAGATCAGTTCCCCTACCCCTAAACCAAACCTTCTTTCAAGCCTTGTTTATTCTTGAGTGTGTAAGGCCTATTTTTGGGATTGAGCTTGGTAGAAAGTGTTAGGTTTGAACTGACAAGAGTAAGACCTTGTGTAGTTCTAGTCTGCATTTTCCAAACTAGATAGGACTAGGTGGTTCACTTGTTGGGTTTGGGACTTGGCTGTTATAAAAAGAAAAGAAAGAAAAGAGAAAGAAAAAAAGGGTAGAGTCTTTAGGAGAGGAATGTGTTTAAGTAAAAGCTAAAGTCTAGTGAAAGGATGGGAAGTAAAAGTTGTTATCTAAGATGGTTCTAGTTAAAGAAAAGAAAAGCAAGCAAAGAGCAGTTTAGCAAAAAGCTTATATGTATTAAGAATAAGAAGAAAGAGAACCATAGCATTCAATAAGAATCCCCCATCCACTAGAAAGATCAAATAAGAAACCTCTCCTAAGATTTGAAAACCAAAAGAGAAAAGGGTTAAAGAGAAAAGAAGAAGTTAAAGGATAGCACTAGGATCATTTGGGTTTAGATTGTTAGGATAAACACTTTGGGTACCTTTGGGTAGACAAGGTTTTGTTCTTGTATGTGTCTAAGTGTTCTTACCTTTAGCATTCTTCTAAAGCTCAGTCCATTTCATGAGAGAACCTTGATATTGACAAACCCCACTCTAAAAAGAGACCATCATTGTCTCAAAACCCTTGCTACCAAGCCAAATGAGTTTAAGCATTGTGATGTTCATATATTTTACCATGTTTTCCCTTAGTTTATTTACATCTTTTGCATCTTTTTCTATCCATTTTCACCATTTTTGTGTAGCTTTAGGATTAATCATGCATTAGAGTTAGGATGCTTGCATTTGCATCTTTTCATGCATAAACAGGTGATTTTGGAGCTTAAGGAGCATGGAAGCAAAGGAGAAGAGATGTGAAGCAGTCATGAGGAGGAAACAAGGAAGTTAAGGCTGAAGAACCAAGGTCCGGAGTCCAGCTCGACCAAGCACTCGACCGAGTGGGAGATGGACTCGACCGAGTGGAGTTGCACCAGGGAAGCCAGCTCGACCTGTCACTCGACCGAGCACTGGTCGAGTTGACCAATCCGTTGACTGCTTTGACTTTTTCTATTTTAGGGCTTCCACCTTCCCCACTATATAAGGCCTTGTACTGCAGCCACCAGAATCTAGTTTTTAATATCTAGACTCTCTCTTTTAGTCCAACTTTTCAGAAACCTATTTTTTACCTTTTTAGGAGTTTTATTCCTTTTGCCTTTTTATTTTTAGATTTTGTTCTTAAAAAAAAAGAAAAAATTCTTCATACTTGTTGGTTTAATAACTTTCTGGGTATTAAGAATCTGAGTTTGATTTCTTCTTTAAAGTTGTAGATCTTTATCTTATCTATCTAATAATGCAAGTTTCAATAATTTCTGGGTTTATGATTTGTTTGATCATGTCTTGCTGTGAGTAGTTATCTTAGGATCTTGAGGATGGTTAGGATGGATTGATCTTGTGGTATATTTGATTTGATCAAGCTTGATTGTTGTAGATCTCTTCTAGGCTAGATGTTCTTAATGCTGATCCTATATCTGAGAGGGTAGGATCTGATCTCAAGCTTTTTAGCATCACACCAATGTTTAAGAAGCATAGATAAGGCTAGATCTAGAGCTTACCATTAGGCTTGCTAAGAGATTAGAGGTCTTGTTTGGTTTCAGATGTATTGCTTAATGCCTGCTTGTGTAGATTCTTTTCATTGTGAGAGCAAGTCTAGGATTGCATAGGTTTGATTGTTTCTTGACCATGAGAGTGGGAGAAACTTGTCTTAGATTAGTATGTCTAGAGGTCAGCTCAAAGTTTGCTTGAGATTTGTTGATCAAGTTAGATTACGTCAATGATCAGTTCATCCCATGAATCCATCCTCAGGAACCTTCTTTGTTTATTGAATTCTTAGTTTAAATATCACCGTTTGCTTGTTGTTTGATTTGATTTAGCATTGCTCTGTTTTTCTTGTCTTGCTCTGTTTTCACGTTTTAGTCCAACTCGACCACCCACTCGACCTGCACTCGGTCGAGTGCTGATCGAGCTGATCCCCAGATTTCTTGTTTATGTTTTGTGTTTGTCTTGCTTCATTCCAGTTTGATTTCCATTGCATTCACTTAGCATCTAGTTCATTACTTGTCTTGCATTAGTTCTATTCTAGTGTTTACAGTTTCTATTTCTGTTCTTAGATCATAATCATTCTGTTTTATTTGCATCTAGTTCTTAGTTCTTGTAGTTTACTTTCTGCTTTTCATATTTTCATTTTAGGATTGTTAGTGACAAACAATCATCACACTTGGCTTAACTTAGATTCATATGCATATCTTGATTGTTCACAAGCACTCAGACTGGATTGACACCTCTTATACTGCAACTGCATAAGAGGAATTTTCACACCCATCATCATTCCATATCATACACTTTCACACACACTCATCATTCACCACACAAAATAGCATGTTTCAATTTGGCGCCGTTGCCTGTTTGAGTTTGTTTTTGTGACATTTAGGATCCATATTAGTCTAAGATTAAGTTCTTTTTTGCATTTGTGAAGTTTCTGCACTTGAATCTTGTGTTTGGGGTTGAAGTTCCATTTCAGGTACCACTCGACCATCAGCTCAACCCCAGCTCGACAGAGTCGTGCTCGAGCACTTGCTCGAGCCAGACGCCGGATCTCTTAAACCATCAGTTTCAAGTTGACTTGACCTCCCACTTGAGCCTGTGCTTAGTCGTTTGCCAGGCAAAAATCGTTTGTGTTTTCTGTTTGAGTCAGTAACCATGTTTCAAGGCAATCAGTTCCATTATTCACCCATGCACCAACAACAAGGGTTCTAGACTCAATGGTGTCACCCTCCAGCATTTCAGACCTACCAAGCCCAAGAACCTGATTTAAGAGCTATGATGCAACAACTATTACTTGGGCAAGCCAATCAGCAGATTGAGTCAGCAAGGCAGTTTGGGGAGCTGAACCAAACATTGGATTCTTATTCTCATGACCTGAGTACCCAGCTTGAGAGTCTGACCTCTACATTCCAGTACATGGAACACCCCATTGCCTCTACTTCAGCTCCTAAGCCACACCATCTTCCTCAACAAGCTATTCAAAACCCAAGGGAGATCACTGTTAAAGCTATCCATCTCCCTGAGGAATATGTCACTGAGGACAGTGAGATTCAAAGTGGGGAGGGTTGGTCACTAATTGAAGCACAGAGTGAAGGTTTTACTGAGCAGACTGAAGCAGAGAAACCACTCGACCAGGTGCTCGACCACACACACGATCGAGTACCTGATCGAGTGACTGATCGAGGTGCAGACACAGAAGCTGTTAAGCCTGCTAGATACATTCCTCCTGCTTACAAACCGCCTCTACCATTCCCAGGGCGTTTCAAGGCACAAAAGATAAGAGAACTCAGGGAGATCATTGAGAAAAAAGAGAAGATTGCTTTGCAACAAGAGAAAGAGAAAGCCTTGAAAGAGGAAGCTGTGGTTGTGGAACAAGAGGAAGTGATGGCTTTGAAAGAAGAGGTTGTCATTGCATTCAAAGAAGAAGAGAGAGGACCTGCCTTGGAGCAGTATGCTCCATATCCTCTCTATCAGAATATGCTGCTTGAAATGTCAAAAGCAAGGGCTCTAAATCAAGATAAGGAAGATCTTGAGGAGATTGAGGGAGTTATTATCCCAACTAAACTTGAAGACCCAGGTCCTTTCAACCTGCCTTGCTCATTTAGCTATCTCCACTTCAACAAATGCTTGTGTGACTTGGGAGCATCTATCAGTGTAATGCCATACTCTATAGCACAAAAGCTTGGGCATACTGAATTCAAGTCCACCAATCTCCACATGAGTCTTGCTGATGGATCAAACAAGGATGTGGTAGGGAAATTGGAAAGCCTTCCAGTGAAGATAGGCAAAGCAAGAATCCCTACTGACTTTGCTGTTATAGAGATGGATAAGAAGCTTGAAGACCCTATCATTCTAGGAAGACCATTCCTAGCCACTGCTGGAGCTGTCATTGATGTCAAGGAAGGGCTTATAACTCTAAATATAGCTGAGGGTGTGATCATGAAATTTGATATCAACAGCCCAACTAACTTGCCCTCCATCAAAGGCCAACCTTTTACTATCAAGGACAAAGGTAATCATGGGGTCTCAAGTGAAGTGGCTACTCCAAAAGCTAAGCTCTCCTCTCATGAGGAATCTGTTGAACAGCTCAAGGGTTCAATGCAAGAACTGACTGCTTTAGTCAAGGAACTCCAAGTCAAGCTGAACAAAAATTCTTGGAAGAAGGCAAGACCAAGACTCAAGCTTAAGAAGCAACATGGTTCAAGTAGTGATCAAGAAGAAACACAAGTGTTATCAAGTAGAACCAGGGGGGATTTCATCACCTCCTTGGTCTCTAACTCAAGCCTGAAAAGGCATCAAAGTCAAGCTTAGTGACTCTAAACAAGCTCACTAGGGAGGAAGTCCCTAAGGTATCTCTGTATATATTGCCTAGAATTTTGGTATTTTGATTTTTGCTTTAGTATTTTCATGATCAGGGAAGCTAGGGAGTCTGAATAGAAGAAGAAGAGTCAATTTCTGGACACTCGCAACCCAGCTCGACCCCCCCACTCGGACTGGCACTCGACCGTGTCAAGCTCGATTGGCATAGTCGAGCTGCCCCAAAGCCCATCTCCAAGCCACCAGGAAGACCCCAACTACTCCTATGACAGCATGCAAATGGATGTGGACAACTTCTTCCACAATCCCTAAGGTACCATCATCACCTTCCCTTGTTTATACCATTACATTTGATGTTGTGTTTTGTTTTTGTTTTTTAGTCTTGAATCCTCTTACAAATTTCTTTCACACAGAGGACTGTGTGATTTAAGTTTGGGGGAGGGTTCTAGATAGCATTTGATGTTGTGTTTTGTTTTCTTATTTCAAATTTTTATCATCATCATGTAGCACTTGCATAATCATCTAAGGCATAGAAAAACCATAAAATTTGAAACATTTTTGCAAAAATCTTTATAAAAAGAGTGTTCATGTAGTTTGCATTGTATATTTAAAGTGTTTTGTTTAGCATATAGGACTGTTTGCATTAGGGATCTATATTGAGTTTTTCCTTGTTAGCTTGTTTTATTCACTAGACTAGGATCAATGCCCAAGTTAATAGTACTTTGATGCTAGTTGAGTGGTTAGGAGCATAAGACTGAACCAAGCCTTGAATTCTTGCATTGCATTTGGTCTAAATTGAAGCATGTTGTGATTTGATTCCATTTACTATATATAAGAAACTAATATTGACTTGTAATTATCAATGTGTGCATTGCTTTAAACTCATGGATACCATATACATATTTGGATCATCTTTCTCTTTTTACCACTCTTGTTGATCCAAGTAGCTGATTAAATCATTAAGATCAGTTCCCCTACCCCTTGACCAAACCTTCTTTCAAGCCTTGTTTATTCTTGTGTGTGTGAGGCCTATTTTTGGGATTGAGCTTGGTCAAAAGTGTTAGGTTTGAACTGACAAGAGTAAGACCTTGTGTAGTTCTAGTTTGCATTTTCCAAACTAGATAGGACTAGGTGGTTCACTTGTTGGGTTTGGGACTTGGCTGTTATAAAAAGAAAAGAAAGAAAAGAGAAAGAAAAAGGGTAGAGTCTTTAGGAGAGGAATGTGTTTAAGCAAAAAGCTAAAGTCTAGTGAAAGGATGGGAAGTAAATTTGTTATCTAAGATGGTTCTAGTTAAAGGAAAAGAAAAGAAAGCAAAGAAGAGTTTAGCAAAAAGCTTATATGTCTTAAGAATAAGAAGAAAAGAGAACCATAGCATTCATTAAGAATTCCCCATTCCACTAGAAAGATCAAATAAGAAACCTCTCCTAAGACTTGAAAACCAAAAGAGAAAAGGGTTAAAGAGAAAAGAAGAAGTTAAAGGGTAGCACTAGGATCATTTGGGTTTAGATTGTTAGGATAAACACTTTGGGTGCCTTTGGGTAGACAAGGTTTTGTTCTTGTATGTGTCTAAGTGTTCTTACCTTTAGCATTCTTCTAAAGCTCAATCCATTTTTTATGAGAGAACCTTGATATTGACAAGCCCCACTCTGAAAAGAGACCATCATTGTCTCTAACCCCCTATTACCAAGCCAAATGAGTTTAAGCATTGCATAGAATTGATTCATGTTCTTGATTAATGAATGTTAAAGGAAATTGTTGATTTGAATGCATGTGAATATCTAAGGCTCAAATCAGTAAAGGTTGTGATGTGCTTGTCTAAAGTTTTTAAGTATAGCTCTTCACCTTGCATCTTAGTACTAGTAACTTGGACATTGATTCTAGCTGGTCTATTTGCAAGCTTTAGGAGTTATGATCCCATCTTTTAAACCTCATCTACCTTCTTATGTCTTGTTTATTTGCTTGAGGGCAAGCAAAGACTAAGTTTGGGGGTGTTGATGTTCATATATTTTACCATGTTTTCCCTTAGTTTATTTACATCTTTTGCATCTTTTTCTATCCATTTTCACCATTTTTGTGTAGCTTTAGGATTAATCATGCATTAGAGTTAGGTTCTATTGCATTTGCATCTTTTCATGCATAAACAGGTGATTTTGGAGCTTAAGGAGCATGGAAGCAAAGGAGAAGAGATGTGAAGCAGTCATGAGGAGGAAACAAGGAAGTTAAGGCTGAAGAACCAAGGTCCGGAGTCCAGCTCGACCAAGCACTCGACCGAGTGGGAGATGGACTCGACCGAGTGGAGTTGCACCAGGGAAGCCAGCTCGACCTGTCACTCGACCGAGCACTGGTCGAGTTGACCAATCCGTTGACTGCTTTGACTTTTTCTATTTTAGGGCTTCCACCTTCCCCACTATATAAGGCCTTGTACTGCAGCCACCAGAATCTAGTTTTTAATATCTAGACTCTCTCTTTTAGCCCAACTTTTCAGAAACCTAGTTTTTACCTTTTTAGGAATTTTATTCCTTTTGCCTTTTTATTTTTAGATTTTGTTCTTAAAAAAAAAGAAGAAATTCTTCATACTTGTTGGTTTAATAACTTTCTGGGTATTAAGAATCTGAGTTTGATTTCTTCTTTAAAGTTGTAGATCTTTATCTTATCTATCTAATAATGCAAGTTTCAATAATTTCTGGGTTTATGATTTGTTTGATCATGTTTTGCTGTGAGTAGTTATCTTAGGATCTTGAGGATGGTTAGGATGGATTGATCTTGTGGTATATTTGATTTGATCAAGCTTGATTGTTGTAGATCTCTTCTAGGCTAGATGTTCTTAATGCTGATCCTATATCTGAGAGGGTAGGATCTGATCTCAAGCTTTTTAGCATCACACCAATGTTTAAGAAGCATATATAAGGCTAGATCTAGAGCTTACCATTAGGCTTGCTAAGAGATTAGAGGTCTTGTTTGGTTTCAGATGTATTGCTTAATGCCTGCTTGGGTAGATTCTTTTCATTGTGAGAGCAAGTCTAGGATTGCATAGGTTTGATTGTTTCTTGACCATGAGAGTGGGAGAAACTTGTCTTAGATTAGTATGTCTAGAGGTCAGCTCAAAGTTTGCTTGAGATTTGTTGATCAAGTTAGATTACCTCAATGATCAGTTCATCCCATGAATCCATCCTCAGGAACCTTCTTTGTTTATTGAATTCTTAGTTTAAATATCACCGTTTGCTTGTTGTTTGATTTGATTTAGCATTGCTCTGTTTTTCTTGTCTTGCTCTGTTTTCACGTTTTAGTCCAACTCGACCACCCACTCGACCTGCACTCGGTCGAGTGCTGATCGAGCTGATCCCCAGATTTCTTGTTTATGTTTTGTGTTTGTCTTGCTTCATTCCAGTTTGATTTCCATTGCATTCACTTAGCATATAGTTCATTACTTGTCTTGCATTAGTTCTATTCTAGTGTTTACAGTTTCTATTTCTGTTCTTAGATCATAATCATTCTGTTACTTTCTGCTTTTCATATTTTCATTTTAGGATTGTTAGTGACAAACAATCATCACACTTGGCTTAACTTAGATTCATATGCATATCTTGATTGTTCACAAGCACTCAGACTGGATTGACACCTCTTATACTGCAACTGCATAAGGGGAATTGAAACACCCATCATCATTCCATATCATACACTTTCACACACACTCATCATTCACCACACAAAATAGCATGTTTCACATTGCATAGAATTGATTCATGTTCTTGATTAATGAATGTTAAAGGAAATGGTTGATTTGAATACATGTGGATGTCTAAGGCTAAAATCAAACAAGGTTGTGATATGCTTGTCTAAAATTTTTAAGTACAGCTCATTCAACTTGCATCATAGTACTAGTAACTTGGACATTGATTCTAGATGGTCTATTTGCAAATTTTAGGAGCTGAGATCCCACTTTCAAACCTCATCTACCTTCTTATGTCTTGTTTATTTGCTTGAGGGCAAGCAAAGACTAAGTTTGGGGGTGTTGATGTTCATATATTTTTTACCATGTTTTCCCTTGGTTTATTCACATCTTTTGCATCTTTTTCTATCCATTTTCACCATTATTGTGTAGCTTTAGGACTAATCATGCATTAGAGTTTAGTTGCATTGCATTTGCATCTTTTCATGCATAAACAGGTGATTTTGGAGCTTAAGGAGCATGGAAGCAATGCTGAAGAAAACTGAAGCAATCATCAAGGGAAAGCAAGGGAGTTAAGGCTGAAGAACCAAGGTCCGGAGTCCAGCTCGACCAAGCACTCGACCGAGTGGGAGATGGACACGACCGAGTGGAGATTGCACGTGAGAAGCCAGCTCGACCCCTAGCTCGACCGAGCACTGGTCAAGTTGACCGAGCCGTTGACTACTTTGACTTTTTCTATTTTTAGGGCTTCCACCTTCCCCACTATAAAAAGCATTGTACCTGCAGCCACCAAAGAGTCCAGCTTTTAGATATTCTCAAAACCTAGTTTTTACCTTTTTAGGATTTATTCCTTTTGCTTTTTCTTATTTTCTTTTTAGATTTTGTACTTGAAAAAGACTAAGTTCTTCAATATTGGGAGTTTCATAACTTTCTTAATATTGAGAATTTGAGTTTGATCCTTTTATCAATATTGTAGATCTCTGTTTTATCTTTCTAATAATGCAAGTTTCAATAATTTATGGGTTTATGATTTGTTTGATCATGTCTTGTTGTGAGTAGTCTTCCTAGGATCTTGAGGATGGTTAGGATGGACTGATCTTGTGGTTTGTGTGACTTGGTCAAGCTTGATTGTTGTAGATCTCTTCTAGGGTAGATGATCTTAATGCTGATTCTATATCTGAGAGGGTAGAGTCTGATTTCAACCTTCTTAGCATCACACCAATGTTTAGGAAGCATAGATAAGGCTAGATCTAGAGCTTACCATTAGGCTTGCTAAGAGATTAGGAGTCTTGTTTGGTTTGAGATGTATTGCTTAATGCCTGCTTGTGTAGATTATTTACTTTGTGAGAACAAGTCTAGAAGATGCTCAGGCTTGATTGTTTCTTGACCATGAGAGTGGGAGAAACTTGTCTTAGATTAGTATGTCTAGAGATTAGCTCATAGCTTGCTTGAGATTTGTTGACCAAGTTAGATAATCACAATGATCAGTTCATCCCATGAATCCATCCTCAGGACCTTCCTTGTTTATTGATTTTAAAGTCTTAATCCTGTTATTTGCTTGCTGTTTGATTTGTGTTTGCTCTGCTCTGTTTTTATTGTGTTGCTCTGTTTTCCCAGATTAGTCTAGGTCGACCACTCACTCGACCTACACTCGGTCGAGTGCTGCTCGAGTTCATCCCGAGAACTCTTGTTTATGATTTGTGATTGTCTTGTTTCATTCCTGTTTCATTCCTATTGCATACATTTAGTTTTCAGTTCATTAATTGTCTTGCACTAGTTCATTAATAGTAGTTTCTATTTTTGTTCGTGCATCATTGCTTTTATAATCATCCTGTTTTATTTGCATTTAGTTCTTAGTTCTTGTAGTTTACTTTCTGCTTTTTACATTTTCATCTTAGGATTGTTAGTGACAAACAATCTTTACACTTGGCTTGACTTAGATTCATATGCATATCTTGATTGTTCACAAGCACTCAAATTGGATTGACACCTCTTATATTGCAACTGCATAAGGGGAATTGAAACACCCATCCATCCATTTTCATCATTGCATACACTGCCACCTTTCATCTTTCACAACCACAAATATTCTTGTTTCAGAAGGTTGGTTGGGTTATAGATGTTGAACTTCATGACTGTATCCTCAGCAATGTTCAAGGTCACAAGACCTTCCCAAACATCTATTACTGCCCCAACAGTGGCTAAGAATGGCCTCCCTAGTAAGATTGGATCTTCAGGCTCTTTGTCTATTTCTATGACCACAAAATGAATATGGATCCTTGCTCTTCCTATCTTGATTAGGACATTCTCCAACCTTCCAACTACTTCTTTGTTTGACCCATCAACTAGGAAAAAATGGAGATTAGTGGATTTTAAATCAGTTCTTCCAAGCTTTTGAGCTATGGAATATGGCATGACACTTGTTGAAGCTCCCAAATCACAAAGGCATTATTTGTAGTGAAGGTAACTGATTGTGCAAGGCAGATAGAATGGTCCTGGATCACTGAGCATAATTGGGATGATCACTCCTCCAAGGTTCTCAAGATCCTTCTCATCTTGAGCTTCAACCTTCTTCTTTGACAAATCAAGCAAAAAAATTTTATAGAGAGGATATGGCTCATACTGTTCCAAGGCAGGTCCTCTTTCCTCTTCTTGGTAAGCAATGGTGATCTCTTGTATAGCCAACACTTCTTCCTTTTTCTCAACCACAGCTTCTTCTTTCAAAACCATTTCTTCCTCTTGTTGCTTAGCCAACATTGCCTTTTTCTCAATGATCTCCCTTAATTCCTTAATCTTCTATGCTTTGAAACGCCCAAGAAAAGGTAGTGGAGGCTTGTAGGCAGGAGGAATATACTTGGCAGGTTTAACAGCTTCTGATTCAGCCACTCGATCGGCCACTCGAGCATGCACTCGGTCGAGTGGCTGCTCGAGTCCGTGGTAGAGCTCAGGTGTGAGCTCCAATTGCTTTGCACAAACATCACTTGGGGCTTCAGTAACTAATGAATTCCCCCAAACTTGGACTTCACTGTCCTCAGTGACTTCTTCCTCATGAACTTGAATGGCTTTGGCTGTGAACTCCATTGGATTTTGAACAGCTTTACCAGGGAGTTGGTTGGGTTTTGGAGCTGAAGTGGAGGCTATGTTACTCTCCATGTACTTAACTCTGGAATTCAGACCCTCAAACTTCATATTCAGATCATTGTATTGAGATGTGAGCCTTCGATTCAACTCAGCAAACTGTTTTGCTTCCTCAATCTTCCCTTTTGTTTGACCAATCAACAGCTGTTGCACCATGGCTCTAAGGTCTTGTTCCTGGCCTTGGTTAGTCTGAAACCCTGGTGGGGGACACAACTGGGGCTGGAACACTTGATGCTGTTGTTTGGGGACATAGTGATTCTGCTGTTGAGGCTGTTGAGGTGGGTAGGCTTGGTTTTGAGGATTAGCTACATTGGTACTCCTATAAGAGTGGTTGTTGTTCTTGAACCCTCCTTGATTGTAGCCTTTGAATCCTTCCTGGTTTTGCATATAGCACAACTCAGCAAACTCATTCTTCCCCTCTTGAACTGGAAGCTCCTCTTCACCAAAAAAGTGAATGGACTTTTGTTGGCTTAGCAAGATCCTATCAAGCTTTTCATTCACCATTTTTAGATCCTTCTTGTACTTGTCCTCTTGATCAGTTGATGATGACCTTACGGTTCTGTCATAGTCCTCATTGTAGTTCCGATCAGACTGTGCAAGATTCTCAACTAACTCCCAGCCTTCTACCACATTCTTGTTGAGGAAGTTTCCATTGGAGGCTGTATCAAGAAGCATTTTGAACTTGGGAAGAACTCCTCTATACAATGTGCTCAACAAAGACTCCACACTGAAACCATGGTGAGGGCACTGAGTTTGGAATCCCTTGAATCTTTCCCAAGCTTCACAAAAGCTATCATTGTTCCTTTGAGCAAATCCAGAGATCTCATTCCTCAGCCTTGCTGTCCTAGCATTAGAAAAGAACTTGGCCAAGAAAGCCTTCTTACATGCATCCCAAGTAGTGATTGCACCAGTAGGGAGAGTCTTTTCCCATAAGTGAGCCTTGTCCCTAAGTGAGAAAGGGAACAACCTTAGCTTAAAGCCATCTTCACTCACACCATTGATCCTTGTTAGGCTGCAGATCCTATCAAACTCATCAAGGTGATCAAGTGGATCCTCCATTGGCAATCCCTTGAATTTATTGGCCTGAATCATTGAGATCAATCCACTCTTGATCTCAAAGTTGTTGTTGGCAACAGTTGGAGGCACAATTCCAGCTCTTTGGTTGTGAGTGTTGGGTGCATCTCCAGCACCAATGTTCCTTGGTCTTGGAACCTGATCCTGCTGATCCATAGCTACTATAACCTCTTGTTGTTCCTGAACAACTCTCCTTTACTTAGTTCCCAAACTCTTTGTCAACTTGCGGATGTTGTCAATATGCCTATGGAGATTGTCTTTTCCTTTAGACCTTGTGTGCATCAACAAACACAAACGATTTTAGACAGGCACACAACTGAGCACAGGCTCAAGTAGGTGATCAAGTCGATTGGAAACTGATGGTTATAGAGATCCAGCGTCTGGCTCGAGCAAGTGCTCGATCACGACTCGGTCGAGTGGTTGTCGAGTGACTGGTCGAGTGGTACCTGAAATGCAACTTCAACCCAGCAACAGAAGATTCAAAGTTATAAACAAACTCAATCTTAGACTTTTATGATCCTAAATGTCACAAAACAAACTAAGATAGGCAACAGCGCCAAATTGAAACATGAATATTTGGTGGATGGAAGATGGAAGTGTGGTGAATGCAATGACGAATGAATGGATGGATGGGTGTTTCAATTCCCCTTATGCAGTTGCAGTATAAGAGGTGTCAATCCAATCTGAGTGTTGTGATCACTAAGGATGTGTATATTATGCCTAAGTCAAGCCAATATGAAAGGATGTTTGTCACTAACAATCCTATGATGAAAATGTAAAATGCAGAAAGTAAACTATAAGAACTAGATGCTGAAAGGAAAAGAAATAGAATGATTATGAACCTAGAACAGAAATAGAAACTACTAATATGCAAGAACTTAACTAATGCAAGCTAGTAATGAACAAGACAATAAGTAAATGCAACAGGAATGCAGATAGAATGTAAGACAAGACAATCATAAATCATAAACACAAAGTTCTGGGGAAGAACTCGAGCAAGCACTCAACCGAGTGTAGGTCGAGTGGGTGGTCGAGCTGGTCTAAACGCAGAAACAGTGCAATGAGATAAAAACAGAGTAATGCAAAGACGAATCAAACTACAAGCAAGCAACAGAATTAAGACTGTAAAATCAATAAACAAGGAAGGACTTGAGGAGGGATTCATGGGCTGGACTAATGATTGAGGCTATCTAACTTGATCAACAAACCTCAAACAACATGAGCTAATCTCTAGACATATGTATCTAAGACAAGTTTCTCCCACTCTCATGGTCAAGAAACAATCAAACCTATGCATCTTCTAGACTTGTTCTCACAAAGTAAAGATTCTACACAAGCAGGCATTAAGAAATATGTCTCATACCAAACAAAACCTCTAATCTCTTAGCAAGTAAGAAGGTAAGCTCTAGATCTAGCCTTATCTATGCCTCTTAAACATTGGTGTGATGCTAAGATGCTTGAAATCAGATCCTACCCTCTCAGATATAGGATCAGCATTAAGAACATCTACCCTAGAAGAGATCTACAACAATCAAGCTTGATCAAGCCAAACAAACCTCATTCACAGCCCAGCCTAACCCATCCTCAAAATCCTAAGCCACTACTCACAAGAACACATGATGAACAACAAAATCATAAATCCAAAAAAATACGAAAATTGCATCACTAGAAAGATGAAACAAAGATCTACAATATTGATGAAGGAATCAAACTCGAATTCTCAATATGAAGAAAGTTATGAAACAAACAATATTGAGGAATTTAGCTTTTTCCTTAAGAAAGTACAAGATCTAAAAATAAAAAGAAAAAATGCAAAAGGAATAATCCCAAAAAGGATAAAAACTAGTTTTTGACTATTCTAAAAAGCTGGATTCTTTGGTGGCTGCAGGTACAAGCCCTTTTATAGTAGAGGAGGTGGAAGCCCTAAAAATGCTAAAAGACAAAACAGTCAACGGCTCGGTCAACTCGACCCTGTGCTCGATCGAGTGCATGGTCGAGCTGGCTTCTCTCGTGCATCCTCCACTCGGTCGAGTCCATCTCCCCACTCGGTCGTGTGCTTGGTCGAGCTGGACTCCGGAGCTTGGTTCTTCAGCCTTAACTCTCTTGCTTTCCCTTCAAGATTGCTTCACTTCTCCTCAGGATTGTTTCCATGCTCCTTGAGCTCCAAAATCACCTGATAATGCATGAAAAGATGCAAATGCAGTGCAACTATACTCTAATGCATGATTAGTCCTAAAGCTATGCAATAATGGTGAAAATGGTTTGCAAAAGATGCAAAAGATGTGAATAAACTAAGGGAAAACATGGTAAATTATATGAACATCAAGGTGATGAAATCCTCCCTGGAAACTCTTGATCACCGTGAAGTTGATCCTTGATCACCTTACCCTTAACACACAAACCATATTTTTTCTTGATTTTGAGCTTTGGTCTTGCTTTCCTCAAAGACCTCTTGTTTACCTTGACTTGGAGATCCTTAACCATACCAGTCAAATCTTGCACTAAACACTTAAGCTTTTCCACAGAATCCTCTTGAAGAGAGAGCTTAGCCTTTGGAGTTGCCTTATCACTTAAACCTTCATGACCACCTTTGTCCTTTATAGTAAATGGTTGATCATCAATGGTAGGAAGGTTGGTTGGGTTATAGATGTTAAACTTCATAGCTATACCCTCAGCAATGTTCAAGGTCACAAGACCTTCCTTGACATCAATAACTGCTCCAACAGTGGCTAAGAATGGCCTTCCTAGAATGATAGGATCTTCAGGCTCCTTATCCATCTCTAGGACCACAAAATCAGTACGAATCCTTGCCTTCCCTAACTTCACTGGAATGTTCTCCAACTTGCCAACCACATCTCTGTTTGACCCATCAGCTAGGCATACATGAAGGTTGGTGGACTTGAAGTCAGTGTGCCCAAGCTTTTGTGCTATGGAGTAAGGCATCACACTGATAGATGCTCCCAAGTCACATAGGCACTGGTTGTAGTAAAGATAGCTAAGTGTGCAAGGCAGATAGAATGGACCTGGATCCTTAAGCTTAATTGGGATGATAACTCCTCCAAGGTCCTCAAGATCCTTCTCATCTTGAGCTTGAGCCTTCTTCTTTGACAAATCAAGCAAAAAATCCCTATAGAGAGGATATAGTTCATACTGTTCCAAGGCAGGTCCTCTCTCTTCTTCTTAGTAAGCAATGATAATCTTTTCTATTGCCATTACTTCCTCTTGTTTCTCAATCACAACTTCTTCCTTCAAAGCTTTCACTTCATCTTGTTGCAAGGCCATCATCTCCTTTATCTCAATGATTTCCCTTAATCTTATGTGCTTTGAAACGTCGTGGGAATGGTAGAGCCGGTTTGTAAGCAGGAGGGATGTACTTAGCAGGCTTGACAGCTTCTGATCCTTCAGCTCGATCGACCACTCGATCATGCACTCGGTCGAGTGCTGACTCGAGCTCTTGGTCGAGTGCAATGTCGGATTCAGGTTTCTTCTCAAAAACTTCACTCAGGGCTTCAATAACTGACCAATCCTCCCCATCTTGAACATCACTGTTCCTCAGTGACTTCCTCATCAGAGATATGAATGGCTTTTGTAGTGAACTCCCTTGGATTTTGAACAGCTTTTCCAGGGAGTTGGTTGGGCTTAGGAGCTGAAGTAGAGGCAATGTTGCTCTCCATAAACTTCACTCTAGAGTTGAGACCTTCAAACTTCATGTTAAGGTCATTATACTAGGATGTGAGCCTTTGATTCAACTCAGCAAACTGTTTGGCTTCCTCAATCTTTCCTTGTGTTTGCCCAATCAACAATTGTTGCATCATGGCTCTTAAGTCTTGTTCTTGGCCTTGGTTAGTCTGAAACCCTGGTGGGGGACACAACTGAGGCTGGAACACTTGATGCTGTTGTTTGGGGACATAGTTGTTTTGTTGTTGAGGCTGTTGAGGTGGATAGACTTGGTCTTGTGATTAGCTACATTGGTGCTTCTATAGTAGAGGTTGTTGTTCTTGAACCCTCCTTGGTTGTATCTTTTGAATCCACCCTGGTTTTGCATATAACAGAGCTCAAAAAATTCATTCTCCCCCTCTTGAACATGAACCTCTTCTTCACCAATGAAGTGAATGGACTTTTGTTGGCTAAGGAGGATCTTGTCAAGTTTCTCATTGACCATCTTCAAATCCTTCTTGTATTTGTCCTCTTGATCAGTGGAGGTGGACCTTATGGTTCTGTCATAGTCCTCATTGTAATTGCCATCTAACTGAGCAAGATTCTCAACCAATTCCCATCCTTCTTCCACATTCTTGTTGAGGAAGTTGCCATTTGAAGCTGTATCAAGTAGCATTCTGATCTCGGGAAGCACTCCTCTATACAAAGTACTTAGTAGGGACTCATTGTTGAAGCCATGGTGAGGACACTGAGTCTAGAATCCTTTAAACCTCTCCCAAACTTCACAAAAGCTGTCATTGTTCCTTTGAGCAAACCCAGAAATTTCATTCCACAATCTAGTAGTCCTAGCATTGGAGAAGAATTTTGCCAAGAAAGCCTTCTTGCAAGCATACCATGTGGTTATTACTCGAGTAGGAAGAGTCTTCTCCCAAAGGTGAGCCTTTTCTCCAAGTGAGAAGGGGAATAGCCTTAACTTGAATCCATCTTCACTCACTCCATTAATCTTTGTGAGACCACATATTCTATCAAATTTATCAAGGTGGTCTAGGGGATCCTCCATTGGCAACCCATGGAACTTGTTGGCTTGAATCATGGAGATCAATCCATTCTTGATCTCAAAGTTATTGTTGGCAACAGTTAGAGGCACAATACCAGCTCTCTGGTTGTGTGTTTTGGGTACATCTCCAGCACCAATGTTCCTTGGTCTTAGAACTGGATCTTGTTGCTCCATGATGATTGGATCCTCTTGCTGTTCTGGAACTACTCTTCTTTGCTTATCTCTCAAACCCTTTTGTAGCTTGTGGATGTTGTCAATAGGCCTTTGAAGATTTTCTTTCCCCTTTGACCTTGTGTGCATCAACAAACATGAGTACAGACTCGAACAGGTACACGGTCGAGCGCAGGCTCGAGTGGGTGGTCGAATCGACTGGGAAGTGGTTTCTATATGTATACGGCTTCTGACTCGATCAGGTGCTCGATCACTACTCGGTCGAGTGGTGGTCGAGTGGGTGGTCGAGCTAGTACCTTAAACTCAAGACAGCCAAGCAAAAGAAGATTCGAGTTCAGTAACTGCACAAGTGGATAAACGAACTGAATCTTAGACTAATAATGATCCTAAATGTCACAAAACAAACTCAGATGGGCAACAGCGCCAAATTGAAACACATATATGTTTGTGGGTGGTGATATGATGAATGTATTGAATGGTGAGATATGAATGAATAGATGGCAGGGTGTTTCAATTCCCCTTATGCAATTGTAGTACAAGAGGTGTCAATCCAATCTGAGAGTTTGCAAGCAATCAGGATGTGCATATATGTCTAAGTCAAGCCAAATGCAAAGGATGTTTGTCACTAACAATCCTATGATGAAATGTAAAGTGCAGAATGTAAAAGCTACTAGAACTAAATGATTATGACAGTTATGAAGCTAGAACAGAAATAGAAACTATGGTAATGCAAGAAATGATCTAATGCAAAGCAAGTAATGAACAGGATACTAAGTGAATGCTGTTGAAATGCAACTAGAATGAGACAGGAATTGAGACAGGACAACTACAAAGCATAAACAAAAGTTCTGGGGATAAATTCGAGCAAGCACTTGATCGAGTGTAGATCAAGTGCAGGGTCGAGCTGGACAAACGCGAAAAACAGAGCAACACAAGAAAAACAGAGCAATATGAAAGCGAATCAAACAACAAGCAAGCAGCAGGATTTAGACTAAGAAATAAATAAACAAGGAAGGTCTTGAGGAGGAATTCATGGGCTGGACTAATGATTGAGGTCATCTAACTTGGTCAACAAATCTCAAACAACTTGAGCTAATCTCTAGACAATATTTTCTCAGACATGTTTAATCCACTCTCTTGGCAAGAAACAATCAAATTCATGCATCTCTAGACTTGTTCTCACAAAGTAAAGAATTTACACAAGCAGGCATTAAGCAATATGTCAAATACTAAAAAAGACCTCTAATCTCTTAGCAAGCCTAATGGTAAACTCTAGATCTAGCCTTATCTATGCTCTTTAAACATTGGTGTGATACTAAGATGCTTGAAATCAAACCCTACCCTCTCAGTTATAGGATCAACATTAAGAACATCTAGCCTAGAAGAGGTCTACTACAATCAAGCTTGACCAAATCAAACAAACCTCAAACACAATCCAGCCTAACCCATCCTCAAGATCCTAAGCAACTACTCACAAGAACACATGATGAACATCAAAGTCATAAACCCAGAAAATATTGAAACTTGCATCAAATGAAAGATAAAACAAAGATCTACAATATTCAAGAAGAAATCAAACACGAATTCTTAATATCTTGAAAGTTATGGAACCAACAAAATCCATGAATTCTTTGTTTTCTCCTTCAAAAGAAGGTACAAGATCTAAGAAAATGAAAGTGCAAAAGGAATAATTCCCAAAAGGATAAAAACTAGGTTTTTGACTATCTAAAAAGCTGGACTCTTTGGTGGCTGCAGGGTACAAGCCCTTATATAAAAAAAGTAGTGGAAGCCCTAAAAATGCTAAAAGACAAAATAGTTAGGCGGCTCGGCCAACTCGACCCGGTGCTCGGTCGAGTGACCGGTCGAGTTGGCTTCTCTCGTGCATCTTCTACTCGGTCGAGTCCCTCTCTGCACACGGTCGAGTGTCTGGTCGAGTGGGCGGTCGAGTGGGGCTCCAGACCTTGGTTCTTCAGCCTTAACTCTCTTGCTTTCCCTTCATGATTGCTTCACTTCTCCTCAGCATTGCTTCCATGCTCCTTAAGATCCAAAATCACCTGTTTATGCATAAAAAGATGTAAATGCAATGCAACTATACTCTAATGCATGATTAGTCCTAAAGCTATGCAATAATGGCCAAAAAGGATATCAAAAGATGCAAAAGATGTGAATAAACTAAGGGAAAACAGGGTAAAATATATGAACATCAGTTACTTAGGAGAGGATTTAGAAAATCTGAGGTAGACCATACTTTATTCACACTTCCAAGTGACAAAGGTATCATAGTCATTCTCATGTATGTTGATGACATCATCATATTCGGGAATGACAAAGTAGAAATTCAAGAGACCAAAGCTTTTCTCAAATCGGTTTTTGATATTAAGAATCTAGGAGAACTTAAATATTTTCTTGGGATAGAGGTATATCACTCCAAAGAAGGATTATTCTTATCGCAAAGAAAATATGCCCTTGATCTCTTAAATGAAGCAGGGAAACTTGGATCAAAGGGTGTTGTAACACCACTAGAAGAAGACTACAAGTCAAACCGAAAGGAGGAGCTTGATGATGTTATGTTTAAAGATGTCACACGATACCGCCGTCTAGGTAAACTCATATATCTTACTATCACACGGCCTGACATTTCTTTTGCAGTAAATCAAGCGAGCCAGCATATGAAAAAACCAACAATGCGTAATTGGAACATGGTGAAACGGATTCTTGAATATGTTAAGGGATCACTAGGACAAGGCATTTGGATTGGACGCAATGAGAGCACTAATGATGCTGACTACGCCGGAGATCGTGAAGACCGTCGCTCCACCATTGGTTATTGTAGATTTCTAGGAGGAAACTTGGTCACATGGAAAAGCAAGAAACAAAAAGTGGTATCACTATCAAGTGCCGAAGCAGAATATCAAGCCATGAGAAAACTTACTACTGAACTGATGTGGATTAAAGCTCTCCTCAAATACCTTGGTGTGAAATCATCAAATCCAATCACAATGCATTGTTGGTATCAGTCGGTCGACGCAACCTCCACCTGGTGTCGGTCGATGCATGTTGGTATCAGTCGATGCAGAGTCCTGATTTTTTATTGTTGATTGTTGAATGTTGTTTGATGGTTAGAGATGTCTCTATTACTTGTGTGTATAGCCCAGTAGATGGGAGGATTGCCTTACTGAGTGTTTATAAAATACTCATGCATTGCAATATGTGTTTGTGGTGCAGGTAAAGGCAAAGTGTGATCGTGGAATCAAGGCAATGAAGAGGAGGATGTTCTAGGGACTCGGTTTTATGTTGTCTGGTATTGCTAGGTTGCTAGAGTTGGGTCATTAGAACATTGCTAGGTTGCTGGTTCTATGATTCCTGGTTTTTTGGATATTGATTATGTTGTAATATGGTTATATTTTATTATTGGATTATTATTAAATATTGGTTGGTTATTTCCGCTGTTGAATGTGTTTGTGGTTAGGTGGCTAGTGGATATGGGACCACTAGTTGTAGTTTATTTTATTATATCGTATAATATTTATTATTTATTATCTTCAAAAAAAAAAAGGTCGGTCGTTTCAGAGCCCTTACGGTTCTAGGTTTGGGTTCACTAGGTTTCTGTTGTAGATGTTTGGGATTGCATGTCTTTATTGATTATGTGAGTTAGTCAATTGTGTGTGGCATGGAGTCCTAGAACATCCTCTTCGAGCCGAGTGTGTGATTCCGTGGTGAGTTTATGTTTCTCTGTTATAATAGAAATTGTTTGCTTAGCCTTCTGTTCATGGTAGTGCAGATGGTTAGAGAGGATGTTGTGGCTGGTCGAGGTCGTGGACGCGGATGTGGTCGTGGTAGGGGCAGAGTCCCAGTGGTTAGTGAGACCGAGGACCAGAGTGTGACAGCTGAGGGTGTTGGCAAGTCGTAGGGTGTTCCGGGGGATTCTGTGAGTGTGGCAGGAGGGGGCGGTGTTGATGCTCCAGTGGCCGATGATGCTCGGGTTCCGGGTGTGGGAGTCCCAGCGGGTGGAGTTCCTAGTACTGACTTTGCGGCTATGCTAGCACAGATGTTAGAGCGGTTACCACCAGTGGTACCAGCTCAGGCTCAGGTAGTGCCACCAGTGGTGGCGGAGGAGCGGCAGCCAGTTGTTGTGGATGTGGGAGCACATAGACGTTATTTGTCTATGCTCAAGGAGATGAAGGATCTATTCACTGAGAGGTTTTCGGGTTGTACAGATCATACTATTGCGGATGCGTGGAGGACGAGTGTGGAACGTAACTTCCATATTCTGAGATGTCTTGAGGAGTTTTGGGTGGACATAGGGGTCTACTATTTGAGTGGTGATGCTGAGTTGTGGTGGAGATCAGTGGCTGCTAGGAGAGTGCAGCGGGAGATGACTTGGGCTGACTTCGTCTTGGAGTTCAACCGCAAGTATTTTCCTAGAGAGGCATTGGATCGGTTGGAGGTGCAGTTCCTTCAGTTGTCTCAGGGGACATGGTCAGTACGGGAGCTAGACTTGGAGTTCAGTCAACTTCTTTGTTATGGGGGGTCAGGCTTTGGAGTCTGAGGAGGCTCAGATCAAGAGGTTTTTGAGGGCTCTACGTGATGAGTTGAGAGTTCACTGTAGAAGGCGGAGTGATGCTATGCGTGCAGAGCTGGTTGAGACTGCAGCAGAGATTGAGGAGGATATCCGGGCACAGTCAGTGGGGGTAGCTCCAGAAGTTCAGCCTAGTAAGGCTAAGCAGCAGGGTGGTTCTAGCAGGGGCTGTAGGCATGCTCAGGGAACCAAGAGGAAGTGGGAGGCTACGCAGAAGCCGAGTGGTGCGGGTTGCTTCAGTTGTGGGAGCAAGGATCAGAGGGTTGCTAGTTGTCCCAAAAGGAGTGTTCCGACGACATGAGCTCGTGTATGTTATCATTGTAGGGAGACATGGCACATCAGACCTTTTTGTCTCAAGTTGCAGCCGGCAGCAGTGGCAGCGTTGCAGCAGGTGCAGCCTGGAGGTCAGCAGGTGGCACGGATTGAGCAGACGCCACGTGCTTACACGACAGTAGAGACAGGTGGAACTAGTGCCGAGGCGATCATAGGTATAATTTCTGGTACTTAATCTTTGTTAATTTAGTAGGGTCAGATTTTATGTTTTCCTGTGATAAAGTGTTAGGTTCTCAACACATGAGGTTTGTGTAGGGACCTTGTTGGTGGGCGGGTTTAAGTCTCATGTTATGTTTGATTCTGGAGCTTCTTATAGCTTCATTACTCCGGAGTGTGCAGAGTGTGCGGGGATCAGCGGGGATCCTCGAGAGCTTGCAGGAGTTGTCAGGGTTGTCGGAGGTGAGTTCCTGAGAGTTATTGGACGGGCTAGAGGAATTGATATTCAGATCGCAGGAGAGTCGTGGCCAGCGGATTTGCTTATCAGTCCAGTGGAGATATATGATGTTATTCTCGGTATGGATTGGTTGCATCGGCATAGGGTGCATTTGGATTGCTATTGGGGTAGAGTGGAGTTCAAGCATTCAGGAGGGAAGTTGGTTTTTCATGGTATTAGACCTACTTCGGGGAGTCTCGTGATCTCAGCCATTGAGGCTGGGAAGATGATCGAGAAGGGCCGTGAGGCTTATCTGAATACTATATCTATGCCAGAGTCAGTGGGGAAGTCTACGGTTAGCGGTATTCCAGTAGTGGAGGAGTTTGAGGATGTGTTTGAGTCTTTGCAGGGATTACCACCATCTCGGTCGGATCCTTTTACCATTGAACTCGAACCGGGGACGACACCGTTATCCAAGGCTCCTTACAGAATGACTCCAGTAGAGATGGCAGAGCTGAAGAAGCAGCTAGAGGATTTGTTGAGTAAGGGATTCATCCGTCCTAGTGTATCACCGTGGGGAGCGCCGATGTTGTTTGTGAAGAAGAAGGATGGGAGTTTCAGGTTGTGTATAGATTATCGGGGTTTGAACCGGGTCACTGTGAAGAACAAGTACCCCCTTGCTAGGATCGATGAGTTGTTGGATCAGTTAAGGGGTGCTACTTGGTTCTCTAAGGTAGATCAGGCGTCGGGTTATAATCAGATACTGATAGATGAGGCAGATGTGAGGAAGACTGCTTTCAGGACGAGGTATGGGCACTATGAGTTTGTGGTTATGCCTTTCGGGTTGACTAACGCGCCAGCAGCGTTTATGAGATTGATGAACAGTGTGTTTCAGGAGTTTCTGAATGTGTTTGTCATCATTTTCATCGATGATATATTGGTTTATTCTAAGAGTCCTGAAGAGCATGCAGTGCATTTGAGGGCAGTTATAGAGAAGCTGCGGGAGCAGAAGTTGTTTGCTAAGTTGAGCAAGTGCAGTTTTTGGCAGCGTGAGATGGGCTTCCTAGGTCACATTGTTTATGCTGAGGGGGTTTCAGTAGATCCAGAGAAGATTCAGACTATCAGGGATTAGCCTAGACTGCAGAATGCCACAGAGATCAGGAGTTTTCTTGGATTCGCAGGTTACTACAAGAGATTTGTGCAGGGGTTTGCAAGTAGAGCACGTCCTATGACTAAGTTGACAGGGAAGGATGTTCCTTTTGTCTGGTCAGAAGAGTGTGAGGAAGGTTTTGCAAGCCTGAAGGAGATGTTGACGACTGCGCCAGTGTTGGCTTTGCCTGAGCAGGGAGAACCCTATGTGGTTTATACAGATGCATCTAGAGGTTGTTTAGGGTGTGTTCTGATGCAGCACATGGGAAGGTGATTGCCTATGCTTCACGGCAGTTGCGGGTGCATGAAGGCAACTATCCTACTCATGATTTGGAGATGGGTGCTGTAGTTTTTGCCCTGAAGATTTGGAGATCTTATCTTTATGGTGCAAAGCTACAGGTGTTCACAGATTATTAGAGCCTGAAGTATATATTCACTCAGCCTGAGTTGAATTTGAGACAGAGGCGGTGGATGGAGCTTGTGGCGGATTATGATTTGGAGATAGCCTATCATCCTGGTAAGGCTAACACGGTTGCAGATGCTCTGAGTCGGAAAAGGGTGGCTTCGGCTCAGGAGCAGGAGATGGAGTCTCTGGTAGGGGAGATCAGTGCTTTGAGCTTATGTGTTGTTTCACAGGAACCGTTGGGCTTGGAAGCAGTAGATAGAGCAGATCTTCTGAGCAGGGTGCAGTTGGCTCAGGAGAAGGATTTGGGGCTGGTGAATGCCTCTAAGGATGTGGATTCAGAGTATCAGGTCTCAAATAATGGTACTATCTTGGTGCACGGTCGGGTTTGTGTGCCCAAGGACGAGGAGTTGAGGCAGGAGATTCTGAGAGAGGCTCATGCGAGCAAGTTGTCCATTCATCAGGAGCGACTAAGATGTACCGTGACCTCAAGAAGTACTATCATTTGGTCGTGATAAAGAAGGACGTGGCTAGTTGGGTTTCGAGGTGTGATGTGTGTCAGCTAGTGAAGGCTGAGCATCAGGTTCCTGGCGGTTTACTGAAGAGTTTACCCATTCCTGAGTGGAAGTGGGATATGATCGCCATGGATTTTGTGGTAGGGTTGCCAGTGTCACGGACCTTTGATGCTATTTGGGTCATTGTGGACCGGTTGACTAAGTCAGCACATTTTCTGGCCATTAAGAAGACTGATGGAGCAGCGGTCTTGGCTAAGAAGTATGTGAGAGAGATAGTCAGATTGCATGGGGTGCCAGCGAGCATTGTGTCTGACAGGGATTCTAAGTTCACTTCGGTGTTCTGGAAGGCATTTCAGGCAGAGATGGACACTAAGGTGCATATGAGTACAGCTTATCATCCCCAGATAGATGGACAGTCTGAGAGGACGATCAAGACGCTCGAGGATTTGCTGAGGATGTGTGTGTTGGATTGGGGTGGCCATTGGACAGATCACCTGAACCTGGTAGAGTTTGCTTACAACAACAGTTATCAGGCGAGTATTAAGATGGCTCCTTATGAGGCTTTGTATGGGAGACCATGTCGTACACCATTATGCTGGACTCAGGTGGGGGAGAGGAGCATGTTTGGTGCTAGTTTTGTTCAGGAGACCTCAGAGAAGATTCAGGTTCTCAAGCTGAACATGAAGGAGGCTCAGGATAGGCACAGGAGTTATGCTGATAACAGGAGGAGAGATCTTGAGTTTCAGGTAGGAGACAGAGTGTACCTCAAGATGGCCATGTTGCGGGGTCCGAACAGGTCATTGTCAGAGACTAAGTTGAGTCTGAGGTATATGGGTCCATTCAGAGTGATTGAGCGGGATGGACCAATAGCATTTAGATTGGAGTTACCTAAGGTGATGCGGAAGTGTCTCCGTGAGGGTGAGCAGGTGTTGGCTAAGATTCCTGAGGATCTTCAGCCTAACATGACTTTGGAGGCGAGACTAGTGAGGGTTCTCGAGAGGAGGATCAAGGAACTTTGGAAGAAGAATATTCCTTTGATGAGAGTCCTGTGGGACTGTGATGGTGTTGACGAGCAGACCTCGGAGCCTGAGGCAAAGATGAAGCCAAGGTTCAAGAAGTGGTATGAGAAGCAAGCTGCGCCAAGAGCTTGTTTTGCCTGGTCTCATCAGTAATCCGTGGCTGGAGCGGGAATGGAGTATTCCAGCCCATCTCTCTTGTTACTCGGTCGCTTAGGGTGGTTGGTTGTGCGACTCAGTAACAAGATGAGGTGGTGTTCGGGGTACAAAGTTTCCGTGAGGCGGCGTTTTGGAGGAAAGCTTCCTGAAATAGAAGTTTTCAAAAGTGGAAAGTTTCCAAAAATGGAAAGTGCTAAATATGGAAAGATTTACGGGAGTTGGAATTTGTCCATTTTAGCGGTGGGGAGCCTTGGAGGGGCTTGTGTGTGGCCTTAGTGGCGGACTTTTGAGTCAGTGTGCCGTGTGTGGCAGTCTTTTTAGACATTGTGTGGTCTTTGTGACGGGTTTTTTAGCCAGAGTGTCTTTGTGACGGCCCTCTTTAGGACATTTGTTTGGCCTTGGTGGCAGTCCTCTTTAGGACATTTGTTTCGCCTTTGTGGCGGTCCTCTTTAGGAAATTTGTTTGGCTTTGGTGGCGGTCCTCTTTAGGACATTTGTTTGGCCTTTGTGGCGGGCTGTTTAGCCAGAGTGTCTTTGTGACGGTCCTTCGGGACAGATGGTCTTTGTGACGGTCCTTCGGGACAGATGGTCTTTGTGCTGGTCCTTCGGAACAGATGGTCTTTGTGACGGGCTTTTTAGCCAGAGTGTCTTTGTGACAGTCCTCTTTAGGACATTTGTTTGGCCTTGGTGGCGGTCCTCTTTAGGACATTTGTTTGGCCTTGGTGGCGGTACTCTTTAGGACATTTGTTTGGATTTGGTGGCGGTCCTCTTTAGGACATTTGTTTGGCCTTTGTGGCGGGCTGTTTAGCCAGAGTGTCTTTGTGACGGTCCTTCGCGACATATGGTCTTTGTGACGGTCCATCGGGACAGATGGTCTTTGTGCCGGTCCTTCGGGACAGATGGTCTTTGTGACGGGCTTTTTAGCCAGAGTGTCTTTGTGACGGTCCTCTTTAGGACATTTGTTTGGCTTGGTGGCGGTCCTCTTTAGGACATTTGTTTGGCCTTGGTGGCGGTCCTCTTTAGGTGATTTGTTTGGCCTTGGTGGCGGTCCTCTTTAGGACATTTGTCTGGCCTTTGTGGCGGCCCTTGTGGCATGTATATGATCCTTGTGTGGTCATGTGGTATTCCAGTGAGGGGATATGTGGTTGGTAGGACATTGAGATGTTTTACGCGAGCCACGGGAAGGAAACCTGGATAGGGATAGGACTCAAACGTGTTCAGAATCGTTTGCTCGCGACTCTTGGGGGACTTAGGTTCTCCTAGTACTGCCATATTCAGAGACTTTGTGGTTGGTATATCGACTTCGGATGACGATCCGGGGGCGCGCTGTAGGGTGGCAAGCCGAGAGACGAGTTGGATTTTCCTTATATATTATGGCATGCGGGTCTAGGCCCGATGAGGAGCCAACATTATGGCATGCAGACTTAGGTCTGATGAGGAGCCAATATAAACTCAAGGTTTAGGCCTAAGAGTAAAGGAAAGTCTAAAAGTCGAGAGCAAATGACACCTGGAGCGTGAGTCTATCGCTTTGAGGTGACCTTCTGTGAATCAGTCGGAGGAGTGCGGGCTGTGGAGACGGTTGCACGGGAGTCCTTGTCTGATGGTTGTTCGAGATTCGAGGACGAATCTAGTTTGGTGGGGGAGAATTATAACATCCATGAACCGGAATCCCGGTTTGGGATTTGCATCCGGTCGATGTAGATGGTGCATCGGTCGATGCATGTTCAATTCTGTGCGTTTTGACTTAAGTCAAATGCTGCGTTTTGGGTTAAAGAAAACCCTTAGATGCGAGTTTTTGTCTCATTCGTGGTTGTGTGGCCGTTTTTTGAGAAAAGAGAAAGAGAGAAAAGTTGTTCCTGAGTGTTCTTGAGAATTCTGGGAGATTGGAGGCGTTCCTGTAGAGATCTGTAGCGGGGATCGTTGTAGGAGCTTCCTAGAGGCTTGTTCTTGTTTGTTTAAGGTTCAGATTCTTCTGTGGCAAAGGTAAGTGCATGACCATGGCTTATCTATGCTAGAGATCTCTCTGATTTGCTTGTTATGTGTTGTTAGGCTTGTTAGATTGTTATTTGGGACGTTGGGAAGCTTTCTTGTGGCTTGGGCTCGAGTTTTGTGGTTGCAGGAACGAAGAGCCGGCGAGAAGCTTCGGAGGAAAACGATGCTCGGCATTGCATCGGTCGATGCACTTTGTGCGTCGGTCGATGCAGATGCGAGGACGGCGCGTAAACTCTAGGTTTTTCGTGTTATGTCGAGCATGCGTCGGTCGCTGCATATCTTGCATCGGTCGATGCAAGTTAACCTTGCATAGGTCGACGCAGATCTTGCGTCGGTCGACGCAACCTCCACCTGGTGTCGGTCGATGCATGTTGGTATCGGTCGATGCAGAGTCCTGGTTTGTTATTGTTGATTGTTGAATGTTGTTTGATGGTTAGAGATGTATCTATTGCTTGTGTGTATAGCCCAGTAGATGGGAGGATTGCCTTACTGAGTGTTTATAAAATACTCATGCATTGCAATATATGTTTGTTGTGCAGGTAAAGGCAAAGTGTGATCGTGGAATCAAGGCAATGAAGAGGAGGATGTTCTAGGGACTCGGTTTTTTGTTGTCTGGCATTGCTAGGTTGCTAGAGTTGGGTCATTAGAACATTGTTAGGTTGCTGGTTCTATGATTCATGTTGTTTTGGATATTGATTATGTTGGAATATGGTTATATTTTATTATTAGATTATTATTAAATATTGGTTGGTTGTTTCCTCTGTTGAATGTGTTTGTGATTAGGTGGCTAGTGGGTATGGGACCACTAGTTGTAGTTTATTTTATTATATTATATTATATTTATTATTTATTTTCTTTTTTTAAAAAAAAAGGTCGGTAGTTTCACGATGTGCGGGTTTAAAGTTTTGTAAATAAAATAAAATTTAATAAAAATATATTTTTACATTATTTATAAATTTTTTTGTTGATATAATACACTGATTTATATCCATATAAAAATCTTTTATGTATGTTACCATTAAAATTGTATTTTTTACACCTAGGTTGATATGATCATGGCTAGCAAGGAGTCAGAAGCTGCAGAGGAACCGGAGATCATGGGAAGGGTCACTCGTTCAAGGGCTAAGGAGATGGCTAAGGAGGCTCATTCACTCATAGCTGACGGGTCATTCAATCCACCGAGGATCCAAGTCTTCAACATAGCGACCGTGAAGACTTCACCCGGTAATGATTGCTAGATAACTTAGGTGTGAAGTTTGTACTCTTTTTCCCATAGCCGAGTTTTGTCCCACTGGGTTTTCTAGGCATGGTTTTTAATGGGCAAATGGATCACTACGTCGAGTTATCTAGAAGTCATTACCAAAGGGGGAATAATGTACTTTTGTACTAGTTCAGTCGACTTCTGTACTACTACAGGTCGTCTAGACGTTTTGCTTTTTTTCTTATTTCCTTAAAACGTCTTGTTGTTTTGGTTTTGCACTTCTTTTTGTTTCGAGTGTCGAGCCCTAGGGTGTTTAAAACCCAAAGCTACGCCTCTTTTGTTCTTTAGCGAAGAAGTATGTTGTAAACACGTTCTGTGAACTTTCTTCTCTCAATTTGAATTCTTGAATGCGTTCTTGATTTCTGAGTTTCTATACACATTGTGTTTAAGAAACTCTTCACTTCTGTTCGAATCCATCTCATCACTCAAAAACACTTTTCACCATTGATCCATTGTTACTTGTTTGATTATCGCATACATTCACTCACCAATCTCACTCGATCATCATCACCACCAAATTCACATCGCCTATCTTCTACCGTCAGCCTCCATCAGAGTTTCATCGTAGGGAGTTCGTATTATGTGGTATCAGAGCCAACTATGTGCCAAAGGCTGAGCGATTCTAACCCTAATCTCGATTTGTGTTGTTGAAATTTTGTTCGTTTGTTTAATTCTTTGTCGTGTTGGTCTCTGCGTTTTCGTGTGAGTCTTGTTTAGCGTTAGGGTTTGATTTTTGTTATCGATTGGAGTCTAGATCGAGTTCTGTGAGTCTTGGATTTAGTTTTGTATTGTTTTCAAAATTTGATAGCATTAGGATCTAGTTTCTGTCGAGTCCTTTTCGTATAGGGTTTGTTCTTGTTAATTTTTCTTGTGGTATTGTTCGACATTAGGTCTGCAGTCATGTTTTCTTGCTTCAAATTCAGAGTCTTAGAGTTTATTTTCGTGTTTCTCATTCAAGGAACAACTTACTGCAAGTTTCTTCTTTAATTTGCAGGTACAATGGAGCTTTCTCCAGAAGCTATGGAAGCTTTGAATCAAGCCATGGTTAAGCAAATAACAGAGGCAAACAAAGCAATGTCTACTCAGTTCCAACAACAAATGGAGCAGCTCAGTAACAAGTTTGAGAAACAGTTCAAAGACATAGCTCAAGCAACCAGTGCTTCAGATCACAGCTCGTCAGAACCACCCAGCCCTAATGAGGCGATCCGCCTAGCTAAAGGAAAAGCACATGTGGGAGCTTCTTCAAAGCACACTCAGATCAAAACAGCTAAATCACCTAATGGAGGAAGAGAAACTTGTTTCAATCAGAGAAGAAACACTCAAAGCACAGAAAGAGAACATCGCAGAACTAGCAGGGATCGTACACGCCCACGTCGAACTGAACAAGTAGCTGGGCATCGAATATACTTTGATTCAGAGAGAGAGTATTCAGAAGAAGATGAAGCTTCAGATCATAGCCAAGAGACAATGAGGAGAAACAGAAACAGAGATCATGGCAGGGATTATGATCCTTTGAGGCAGCAGTTGAGTCATCTCAAGATTCAGTATCCTTCTTTCCATGGTACCAATGACACAGAGACTTATCTAGATTGGGAAAGGAAGATGGAGTCGAATTTCCAGGTACAAGGAACCTATGAGTTGAACAAGGTGAAGATAGCTATATCCGAATTCAATGGTTATGCTTTGTTGTGGTGGGAGCAGTTGGGGCTCACTAGACATCGACAGAGAGAGCCTGCTATCACTACATGGGAACAGTTAGTCACGCAGATGAGAAAGAAGTTTGTTCCTACACACTACCAGCGAGAGATCCTTAACAAGCTTAGGCGTCTCATTCAAGGTACCAAGTCTGTTAGAGACTACTATCAAGAGCTGGAAACACTTACGATCGGGGCTGATCTAAGGGAAAGTGAAGACATGGTTATGTCGAGGATCTTGGGGGTTTAAACAGAGAGATTCAAGACAGGGTGGAGTTGCAGGACTATGAGGATGTGCAAGAAATGGTACATAAGGCAGAGCTGATTGAATCGCAGATCAAGAGAAAGGGAGTAAGGTCTACATTCACGCCTAACATCTCCAAGCCAAGAGAGTTCAGTAAACCCGCCTTCACCAAGGACAGCAAACCCGCGACATCTACAGTCAAAGAGGAGGTTAAGATTGATTTCAAGCCCAAGAGTAGCACTTCTACAAGTCATATCAGGTGTTTCAAATGCCAGGGAATGGGGCATTATTCTAGAGACTGTCCTAACAAGAAGATGTTTCTTCTGCAAGAAGGAGGAGAGATTGTGCCTGTAGATAGTTCAGAGAGTGAACCAGAGTCAGAATTTGGTGAAGAAGGTGAACCAGCAGTAATGGGAGAGATGTTGGTAGCACGCATAGCTTTAAGTGTTCAGATTCATCCAGATGATAGAGGACAGCGTGAGAACCTATTTCACACACGGTGTATGGTTCAAGACAAGGTCCGCACCTTGATCGTTGATGGTGGAAGCGGGTACTAATGCAGCTAGTGAAGAGATGGTACAGAAGCTTAATCTCAAGACTACTTCACATCCAAGACCTAATCAGCTACAGTGGTTGAACAACAAGGGTGCTTTGACAGTTTTGCAGCAAGTGATGGTGAAACTAGCGATTGGGAAGTATGAGGATGAGCTGCTTTGTGATGTTATTCCAATGAAGTCAAGTCATATCCTTTTGGGAAGACCATGGCAGTTCGACAGAAGAGTGTTTCATGATGGTTACACCAACAAGCAGTCATTTGAGTTTAAAGTACGCAAGGTCACTCTTCTACCGCTTACACCCAGTGAAATCTACAAGGACCAACTTCACATGAACCGCAAGGATACAGAGAAAGTGTCTCACAGTCTGTACATCAATCACAGCGAGTTCAACAAGCTATTTGATCCAGAGATGACCACATTGATGTTTGTGTACAAGGAAACACTCACCAGTACTAAGTCAGCAGGAGAGCTTCTACGCGAGATGATAGAAATTATAGAGGAGTACAAGGATGTGTTTCCAGAAGAAATACCTCCAGGTTTACCTCCAATCCGTGGGATCGAGCATCAGATTGATTTGGTACCAGGTTCAGCTCTACCGAACAGACCAGCTTACAGAACTAATCCAGTAGAAACTAAAGAGCTTCAGAAGCAAGTAGAGGAGCTGATGAGCAAGGGACACATCAGAGAGAGTCTCAGTCCATGTGTAGTACCAGTTTTGCTTGTACCTAAGAAAGATGGTTCATTGAGGATGTGTGTCGACTGCAGAGCTATTAACAACATCACAGTGAAGTACATACATCCAATTTCGAGACTAGATGACATGTTGGATGAGTTATGTGGTTCAACAGTCTTCTCAAAGATAGATTTGAAGAGCGGGTATCATCAGATCAGAATGAAGGAAGGAGATGAATGGAAAACAGCTTTCAAGACCAAGCAAGGGCTCTACGAATGGCTAGTCATGCTGTTTGGTCTCACCAATCCTCCTAGCACCTTCATGCGCTTAATGAATCATGCTCTCAGACCTTTCATAAGCATCTTCGTGGTTGTGTACTTCGACGACATACTCATCTACAGTAAAGGTTTAGAAGAACACTTATAACACATCCGCCAAGTTCTAAATGTTCTTCGTTCTCAATCCCTCTTTGCTAATTTTTCTAAATGTTCATTCTGTACTACTGAGGTTGTTTTTCTAGGCTTTGTTGTCAGTGCAGAAGGAGTTAGACTGGACGATGAGAAGGTCAAGGCTATCAAGGAGTGGCCAACACCCAAAAACGTGGCAGAAGTCAGGAGCTTTCATGGACTAGAAGGGTTCTACAGGCGATTTGTGCAAGACTTCAGTGCTATTGCAGCGCCACTTACAGAAGTTGTCAAGAAGGATGTAGGATTCAGATGGGAGGAAGCACAAGAGAAGGCATTTTCAACCTTAAAAGAGAAGCTTATCTCAGCCCCTATTCTCTTACTTCCTGATTTTATTAAAACTTTTGAGATTGAATGTGATGCTTCCGGAGTGGGTATAGGTGCTGTTTTGATGCAGGATAGGAAACCAGTAGCTTACTTCAGTGAGAAGCTAGGAGGATCGACGCTAAACTATCCTACATATGACAAGGTGATGTACGCCTTGGTTAGAGCTCTTCAGACGTGGCAGCATTACCTGTGGCCCAAGGAGTTCGTTATTCACACTGATCATGAGTCCCTGAAGCATCTCAAAGGACAACAGAAGCTCAACAAGAGACATGCTAGATGGATGGAGTTCATAGAGACTTTCCCATACACGGTCAAGTACAAGAAAGTGAAACAAGATTATTTTTGTGGTGGTGAATGAATGGTGGAAGTAAGTGTATGCAATGGTGAGATATGGAATGATGGGTGTTTCAATTCCCCTTATGCAGTTGCAGTATAAGAGGTGTCAATCCTAAATGAGTGTTTGTGAACAATTAAGATATGCATATGATTCTAAGTTAAGCCAAATGTAAAGATTGTTTGTCACTAACAATCCTAAGATGGAAATGTAAAATGTAGAAAATAAACTACAAGAACTAAGAACTAAATGCAAATAAAACAGGATGATTATAACAGTAATGATGCAAGAACAGAAACATAAACTACTACTAATGAACTAATGCAAGACAATCAATGAACTGAAAACTAAATGTATGCAATAGAAATGCAACTAGAAAGAAACAAGGCAATCACAAATCATAAAACACAAAGTTCTGGGGATGAACTCGAGCAAGCACTCGACCGAGTGTAGGTCGAGTGAGAGGTCGAGCTAGACAAATCCGAAAAAACAGAGCAACACAATAAAAACAAAGCAATGCTAAACCAAATCAAACAACAAGCAAGCAACATGATTAAGACTTTAAAATCAGTAAACAAAGAAGGTCCTGAAGATGGATTCATGGGATGAACTAATCATTGTGGTTATCTAACTTGGTCAACAAATCTCAAGCAAACTTTGAGCTAACCTCTAGACATATAAATCTAAGACAAGTTTCTCCCACTCTCATGGTCAAGAAACAATCAAACCTATGCATCTTCTAGACTTGTTCTCACACAGTGAAGAATCTACACAAGCAAGCATTAAGCAATACATCTCAAACCAAACAAGACCTCTAATCTCTTAGCAAGCCTAATGGTAAGCTCTAGATCTAGCCTTATCTATGCTTCTTAAACATTGGTGTGATGCTAAGAAGCTTGAAATCAGATCCTACCCTCTCAGATATAGGATCGGCATTAAGAACATCTAGCCTAGAAGAGATCTACAACAATCAAGCTTGACCAAATCAAACAAACCACAAGATCAATCCTTCCTAACCCATCCTCAAGATCCTAAGCAAACTACTCACAACAATACATGATTAAACAAGTCAAAAACCCATAAAATATTGAAACTTGCATTATTAGAAAGATAAAACAGAGATCTTCAATATTGATGAAAGGATCAAACTCAAATTCTCAATATTAAGAAAGTTATAAAACTAACAATATTGAGGAATTTAGTCTTTGTCAAGTACATAATCTAAAAAATAAAAGTGCAAAAGGAATAATTCCCAAAAGGGTAAAAATTAGGTTTAGAGAATATCTAAAAAGCTGAACTCTTTTGGTGGCTGCAGGTACAAGACTTTATATATGAAGGGGAGTGGAAGCCCTAAAAATGCAAAAAGTCAAAGTAGTCAACGGCTCGGTCAACTCGACCTGTGCTCGGTCGAGTGGCTGGTGGAGCTGGCTTCTCTCATGCATTCTCCACTCGGTCGAGTCCTCCTCAGCACACGGTCGAGTGTCTGGTCGAGTGTGCGGTCGAGTTGGACTCTGGACCTTGGTTCTTCAGCCTTAACTCCCTTGCTTTCCCTTCATGATTGCTTCACTTCTCCTCGGCATTGCTTCCATGCTCCTTAAGCTCCAAAATCACCTATTTATGCATGAAAAGATGCAAATGCAATGCAACTAAACTCTAATGCATGATTAGTCCTAAAGCTACACAATAATGGTGAAAATGGCTAACAAAAGATGCAAAAGATGTGAATAAACTAAGGGAAAACATGGTAAAATATATGAACATCAACATAAGAAGGTAGATGAGGTTTGAAAGTTGGATCTCAGCTCTTAAAACTTGCAAATAGACCATCTAGAATCAATGTCCAAGTTACTAGTACTATGATGCAAGTTGAATGAGCTGTACTTAAAAAATTTTAG